>NC_090403.1:23022988-23322988 GCF_036365525.1 Heterodontus francisci | reverse complement strand
TGACTCACCCAAAAGTAGATTCCACAAATTTTGCAACCCTAGTCCCTGGTTTTCTGATCAGGAGTCACAGGCTGATGGCGTGCAATGTCAAGATGTGCAGTTTCACCATATGCTGGGATGCAGAAGTTTACCCCAGTGCTGCTTTATCAAAGATTTCTCTCCATTTACTTTAATCTCTTGTAACTGCTGCCGCGTACACACACTCACTCTCACGCACACACTCTCACGCTGTTACAATAGTGTCTATATTGATTTTGCTGAGCAAAGCTCCCCAGTAAGTAAAAACAATTACCTTCTAGTTTCTTTATGATTACAAGGGGATAATGCTGTCCGATATGTTGAGAAGAATGATTGAAATGTTAATGTTTTTAAATATTTGTGTCATTGGTTTTTAATCTCTTCCTCCTAATCTGACTTCATGACAGTTAGAAGGCCATGTGCTTATGTTCAGCAGTCTTGAACATGAAAAAATACTTGAGTAGGCAACATGCTGTCAAACACAACATCAAAACTGCCTGCGTTCAAGTCTCGATCAGCGTGTTATTGATGGTTTTATGCCATTATAGGAATATTAGGCTGCAAATGCTTTGTGTTCTGTTCCTGATGACGAAACATTGGCTTGTGTCCATACATGAAAATTATAAATAATCTTCATGTTGGGTTTCTGACACTTATAGCTGTTAGGGCCAGGATTACTAGCCATTTTAATAACTAGCAGGTTGAAGAGTGATAAAGGACATTGGAACCAGGTGACGCCCATGTACAAAATTTTCATTTTTTCCCCTTATATTCTTGCCTTCCTTTCTTGCTTGTAGTTGACAGCTGCTTAATGGAGACACTGTTCCTTTAACAATAGTTGCCCTCTTGTTATTTTGCCCAGTAACGTGAAAGTATAGACCACAGGGTTTAACAGGCTATTTAATCACTTGGCTTTGTAGCTGAGCCGTTTCCTCCTCCTTGCGCTATTTCCACTGGTGCGCCTTTCAGCAAGTGTCACTGGATAGCAATCAGGGAGCGAACTTGGCTTGGCCCCTCTTTGGCCCTAGTCCTTACAGCTATCCTGGCTGAGATCAGCTAATTCAGCAGACTGGGTTAAATTGAGAGAATTTCCTAGTCTGTACAATCATGGGATAAATACAGTTGAGTGAAGTCATTTGATAGCTTACCCATCCTGAATGAAAAGAATAGCTTTCTCCACCCTACCTATCACATTTCACCATTCTCATCTCCAGTACCCATTTGGAAACCCATTCCAAGTGGTGACTATTCTGTGTGTAATGAAGTCATTCTGATATCAATCTTAAGTTGCCTTTAATAAAAAAAAAACAAACCCGCTGGAAATACTCAACTGGTCTGGCAGCATCTGTGGAGAGAGAAGCAGAGTTGATGTTTCAAATCTGTGACCTTTTATCAGAACTGCTTCTCTCTCCACAGATGCTGCCAGACCTGCTGAGTATTTCCAGCATTTTTAGTTTTTATTTCAGATTTCCAGCATCTGCAATATTTTGCCTTTATTTCAGTTGTCTTTACCTGTTTTAAGATAAGTGAAGGCATTGGTTAAAATAATACTTTGGTGTTACCTTTGTATAAAGCATTCTACAAGGTCTCCTCGGTTATGTTTTCAAGGTGAACCCCAATTTCTCCAACTTTTCCTCATATGGTCTATGTTATCTTGGGCTTAGTTACCTGCTGGTTAAAATCATTGAGGCATTGATGAAGGCTATAAATGTATTTGTACCAGGAAAACACTTTTAACTCCTTTAACCTCAGTGAAGTTTGGTCAAATGAGAAAGGTGGTAAATTGGTTCGGGATGAATGTGGACAGGGATGCTATGGGTCTCTTTGAAGGGTTGGAGGGAGAACATGCGTATTGGCAGAGTGTAAAACTTTCATATTACTTTGATTTTTTATGATTTCTGCGATATTTGCCATCAACAATAATAGATGAGCAAGGTGTACATGGGAGGGAGGAACTTGTACAATCTCTATCATGAGGGAAAAGGTGCTTGACAAACTGATGGGACTGAAGGCAGACAAGTCGTCAGGACCTGATGGCCTGCATCCAAGGGTTTTAAAAGAAGTGGCTGCAGAGATAGTGGAGGCATTGATTGTAATATACCAAAACTCATTGGATTCCAGTAGGCTACCAGCGGATTGGAAAACTGCTAATGTGGCACCCCTATTCAAGTAAGGAGGGAGAAAGAAAGCAGGAAACTATAGACCTGTTAGCTTAACATATGTCATTGGGAAAATGCTAGAGTCCATTATTAAGGAAGAAATAGCAGGAAATTTAGAAAAATATAATGCAATCAGAGTCAACATGGTTTTATGAAAGGGAAATCATGTTTCACAAATTTGTTAGTTCTTTGAGGATATAACAAGCAGAGAGGATAAAGAGGAACCGGTAGATGTTATGTATTTGGATTTTCCAAAGGTGTTCGATAAGGTGCCAGATAAAAGGTTATTGCACAAAATAAGAGCTCAGGGTATTGGGGGTAATGTGTTGGTATGGATTGAGGACTGGCTAACACACAAAATACAAAGCGCGGGGATTAATGGGTCTTTATCAGGTTGGAAAGCCGTAACTAGTGGGGTGCCACAAGGATCAGTCCTGGGGCCTCAACTATTTACTATCTATATTATTGACTTGGAGGAAAGGACAGAGTGTAGTGTATCCAAGTTTGCTGATGCAAAATTAGGTGGGAAGGCATGTTGTGATGAGGACAGAGAATCTGCAAAGGGATGTTGATAGGTCAAGTGAGTGGGCAAAAACTTGGCAGATGGAGTTCAATGTGGGAAAGTGTGAGGTCATCCACTTTGGGTGGAAGAATAAAAAGGCAGATTATTATTTAGATGGAGAAAGACTACAAAATACTGCAGTACAGAAGGATCTGCGTGTTCTTGTACATGAAACACAAAAAGTTAGCATGCAAGTGCAGCAATTAATTAGTAAGGCAAATAAAATTTTGGCCTTTATTGCTAGTGGGTTGGAGTTTAAAAATAGGGAGGTCTTGTTAAAACTGTACAGGGTGTTGATGAGGCCACATCTGGAGTACTGCATACAGTTTTGGTTCCTATATTTAAGGAAGGATATACTAGCATTGGAGGCAATTCAGAAAAGGTTCATTAGGCTGATTCCTGGGATGAAGGGGTTGTCTTATCAAGAACGGCTAAACAGGTTAGGCCTTTATTCATTGGAGTTTAGAAGAATGACAGGTGATCTTATTGAAACATATAAGATTCTGAGGGGGCTTGACAGGGTAGATGTTGAGAATATGTTCCCACTAGTGGGGGAATCTTGAACATGGGAACATAGTTACAGAATAAGGGGTCACACGTTTAAAACTGAGATGTGAAGGAATTTCTTCTGAGGGTGGTGAATCTCTGGACTTCTCTACCTCAGAGTTATGGAGGCTAAGTCACTAGATGTATTTAAGGAGGAGGTAGATAGATTTTTGAAATCTCGGAGTCGAGAGTTATGCGGAGCGGGCCCGAAAGAGGAGTTGAGGCCTGGGACAGATCAGCCATGATCTTCTTGAATGGCAGGGCAGGCTTGAGGGGCTGAATGGTGTACTCCTGTTCCTATTTCTTATGTTATGTATTGGGTCAGGTCAGGTTGCACAGTGAATTGCACAAGTATGTTGCTGTGGAGAGTGCTTGAAAGCGGACTTTATGGGAAAGGAGGTAGTGCATCCGAGCATGATGGGGGGGCCCCCCATTTTACTTCAATTTTTAGTTTTTTTTTCTTAATATATATTTTGTTTTATTTTATTTCATTGTTCAGTTTGCTTACCCACTTTTTTTTTCATGTTTGTACTTGCGGCTGTTCAATTTTCAGTTCGTTAACACCCTTTCTGTATTAATGCTTTGTCTTTCAACACACCATTAACATATCTTTGCTCCATGACCTTCTGGTTAGCTATTCTGTGACCTTGTCCTATCTACACTTCTCCTTTTGTTATCTCTTGCCCCACTCCCGCTTTACTTGCTTATAACCTTTTACATTTCTAATATTTGCCAGTTATGAAGAAGGGTCATTGATCTGAAACGTTAACTCTGCTTCTCTCTCCACAGATGCTGCCAGAGCTGCTGAGTATTTCCAGCATTTCTTGCTTTTATTTCACATTTTCAGCATCCGCAGTATTTTGCTTTTAATCTGGGATGAGGGGTTGTCCTATGATAGGCTGAGTAAACTGGGCCTTTATTCTCGCGTTCAAAAGAATGAGGGGTAATCTCATTGAAATTTACAAGATTCTGAAGGGGCTGTACAGGGTAGATGCTGAGATTGTTTCCGCTGGTCAAGGAATCTAAAACATGGGGGCACAGTCTCAGGATTAGGCGCCGATCATTTAGGACTGAGATGAGGAGAAATTACTTCACTCAAAGGATTGTGAATCTTTGGATTTCTCTACCCTGGAGGGTTGTGGATGCTCCATCATTGAATACATATAAGGCTGGGATAGATAGATTTTTGGCATGTCAGGGAATCAAGGGATATGGCGAGTGGGCAGGAAAGTGGAGCTGAGGCCTACAATCAGCCATGATCGTATTGGATGACAGAGCAGGCTTGATGGGCCATTTGGTCTACTCCTGCACCTATTTCTTGTGTTCAAGCCCACTCCAGAGACTTGAGTGCATAATCCAGGCTGATGCTTAACGCAGTATTCAAGGAGTGCTGTCTTTTGGATGTGACATTAAACATTTTTTTCAGGTTGAAGTAAATGATTCCGTGGTGCTATTCAAAGAAAAACAAGATAATGCTCAGTGCCCTGACCAACATTTATCCTTCAACTGTCATCACTAACAGATTATCTGGTTATTTATCTAATTGCTGTTTGTGGGACCTTGCTGTGTGCAAATTAACAGCTGTTTGCTTACAACAATGACCACTTCAAAAATACTAGTTGGCTGTGAAGAGCTTTGGGATGTGAAAAGGGCTATATAAATATAGGCTTTCTTTTTCCTTTCTATAGATTGACTGACTGCTTCTCTAATGCTCTGTTTATTCACTGACCATAGCATTACATCAGTCTTGATTTCTATTTCAGATGGGGCCTGAGCATCGTGTGAACAAGTTTCTGGCACTCCTGAAAGAAGAAGGAAGGTTGGTTTCTTTATTTATCTCAACTTTTGCATGAGTCACTAAAGAAAGGAGAGGGGCAAAAACTGCTTGGCTGATGCTTCATAGCTCTGGTGAACAAGTCTCTAACTTCAGGTTATCAGTTCCAATAAACGTGCACAGTATCCAATCAGTGTTAATGAAATGCAAATATGATCTCATCTGTTTAAACTTGTATTTTCCCTGCTTAAATATCTCTTAAGAATGAATGTGGAGGAGCTGTAGATTTTCCAACCAGGGTTAAGTATATATACAAAGTGAGAGAAAAGAATGTACTCAAAATCTGTAATAAAACTCTCGTCAGAGGGAATCCGATGTTCTGAACTGCAAGACTGAGACTCGAGTGCTTATAGATACTTGTAGTCCGTTATAGATACGTGATTAGCCTGTTGCAGCCCTCTAGTTATGTCCTACAATCCATTACTTTTCTCTATCTATTATGGTTAGAAGTGTAAACAATGTTAACAGTGTTAAAGTAGTAGGGCTGAAATTACCCCAATTGCAAGTCTGAGAAACTTTAGTTACTATAAAATAATAGTGATGTGATGCACAAGAAGGTATTATGAGGGAATTTAAATAAATGTGTTTTGTTGGGATTGAAGTTGTACACTAGATGGGAAACTATTAGGAATACAAATCATTAATAAAGTAAATCCTGTTAAATTTTTCTTTGTTTTGAATGCATCTAACATGGCTTCTCGTTTGAAATCTTCTCCAAGCCCATGGCTTTATATCTGGTCTTCTGTGTTTCTTTTCCATTGGCCTCTGATCCACCATTGGTGGCAGATGCTTTAACTATGACCCTGCACTGTGCAGTTCTCTTCCTAAATCCCTCCACTTGGCACATCTCTCACTACCATCAAAATGTCCTCAGAAACCTACCTGTATAACCTTGCCTTCTGTCACCTCCCCTAACCCACAGGCTTTTCTTGCAATGTGTACAATCTCTCCTGTCTTTGGAATGTTTTATTACGAGAGGTCCTATAAGTGGAAATATTGTATATGTAAGTACTTCATTTGAGTGACATCTGGTGTTGGTGAACGCACAGTGTGACACATGCAATATACACATGACCATAGCATAAATGTCAAATCAACTCCACAAAGGCTTATTGGGTAAAGTAACTGGCTAGTGTGGCATGATACTGTAGTTAACAGCTGGTATGGTACTAACCTGTACAGAACAGAAGGATTTTAGGTTCAGTCACCAGTCTGTTTTCTAATATCAATGGGGCAGCCCCATTCCAGGGCCTTGAGCACCTAATCAAGGCTGACACTTCCATACACTATTCAGGGGGTGTTTCATTGTCGTTGGTGCAATGTTAAACTGAGACCTTATTGACCCACTCAGGTGGATGTAAGAGATCCAGTCACACCATTCAAAATAAAATCCCATGGAAACTATTGGTTTTGGTAGTGGAATGGATGTGAGGGAGAGGAAGCTCTGAGGTCAAGCTATACATTGGCATTCCAATGTCCAGCACTGGCACCAACAGGATTGATGAAGCTGAGGCCAGAAGCGCATATGTGCTGCTTCAGTTTTGCTATTTAAGATAGAAAAAATACACCCTCCTGTAATCTATCCAGTTTCTCTCGACCAAATTGTGACAAGGTCATTTGAAGTTGCAAACAGCAGCAACATGAGGGTAAAACCTACTTGATCTCGTCCTTCTGTAACTTAATGTCTTCGCATATACCTCACTCTACCATTACCATCAAGCCAGGGACCAAATATGGTTTGAAGAGGTGTGCAAAGAGTATGCCAGGAGCAGCATCAGGTCTACCTAAAAATATGATGGCAGCCTGGTGAAGCTACAGCACAGGACTGCATGCATGCTAAGCTAGGGAAGCAGCATGCTATAGACAAAGTTGAGTGATCCCACAACCATTGGATCAGGTTGAAGCACTTCTGTCCAGTTGCATCTAGGCATGAGTGTGGTGGACAATGAAACAACAAGCAAGAGGAGGAAGAGACTCCATGAACATCTCCATCCTTGATTGATGGAGCCCAGCACGTAAGTGCTAAATACAAGGCGAAGCATTTGCAACCATCTTCAGCAAGAAGTGCTGAGTGGGTGATCAATCCTGGTCTCTTCCTGAGGTCCCCAGCATCTCACATAGTAGTCTTCAGACAGCTCTACTCGTTCTATGTGACATTCAGAAACGGCTGAACTCACTGGATTGAGCAAAGGCTATGGACCCCCAACAACACCCCGACTGCAGTGCTGAAGACTTGTGTTTCAGAACTAGTTGCACTTCTAGCCAAGCTGTTCCAGTACAGTTGCAACACTGGTATCTATCCAACAATGTGGAAATTTGCCCAAATATGTCCTGTCCACAAAAGCAGGACAAAGCCTGTCCGGTTAGTTAAAATCCCATCAGTTTGGCATCAGAAAAGTAATGGAAGGTGTCATTGACAGTGCTATCAAGCAATACTAACTCACCAATAACCTGCTAACCAACACTCAATTTGGGTTCTGCCAAGTCACTTGGCTCCAGACCTTTATTACAGCTTTGGTCCAAACATAGACAAAAGAGCTGAATGGGTGAGGTGAGAGTGACAGCATTTGACCAAGTGTGGCCTCAAGGAGACTTCGTAAAATTGAAGTCCGTGGGAATTGGAAATGACAATCTCCAACAAGAGAGAATCTAGCCACGTCCATTTGACATGCAACGACATTACGATTGCTGAATCTCTTGTCATCAACATCCTGGTGTTCACCATTGACCAGAAACTTAACTGGAGCAGCCACATAAATTCTGTGGCTATAAGAGCAGATCAGAAGCTGGGTATTCAGTGATTGACTCACCTCCTGACTGCCCGAAGCTACCACCATCTACATGGTGCAAGTCAGGTCTGATGAACTATTCTCCACTTGCTTAGATAAGTACAGCTCCAGTAACGCTCAAGGAAGCTCAACACCATCCAGGACATAGATCACTTGATTGGCACCTCATCCACCATCTTAAACGTGCACAATCTCCACCACCAGTGCACTGTGGCAGCAGTGTGCACCATCTACAAGATGCTCTGCAGCAACTCACCAGAGTTTCTTTGACAGCACCTCCCACACGCAGAACTTCTACTGTCCAGAAGGATAAGGGCAGCTGGCACTTTGGAACACTACCTGCAAGCTCCCCTCCAAGTTGCACACCACCCTGACTAGAAAATATATTGCTATTCCTGCATCGTTGCTGGGTCAAAATTCTGGAACTCACTCCCTAACAGCACTGTGGGTGTACCTTCACACAGACTGTAATGGTTCAAAAAGGCAGCTCACCACCAAGGGCAGTTTAGGATGGGTAATAAATGTTGAGTTTTTTTTTCCCAGCAACATCCACGTTCCATGGACACATTTTTTTAAGAAAGGAAGTTATGCTAAACCTATATAAAACATTAGTTTGGCCCCAGCTGCAAGTTCCTGTCCAAGTCACACAGCATCCTGACTTGGAACTATATTACTGTTCCTTCACTGTCGCTGGATCAAAATCCTGGAACTTCCTAACAGCACTGTGGGTGTACCTACCTCATATGGACTGCAGTTGTTCAAGAAGGCAGCTCACCACCCCTTCTCAAGGGCAATTAGAGATGAGCAATAAATGCTGGCATAGCCAGTGACGCCCACATCCCATGAATGAATTAAACAAAAGTGTTATGTCCAATTCTGGGCACCACACTTTTTAGGAAGAAAGTGAAGGCTTTGGAGAGGATTTACTGGAATGGTTCTGGGGTTGAGCTGTTAGTTACATAGGATAGACTAGCAAAGATGAGGTTGTTGTCCCTGAAGCAGAGAAAGCTAAGAGGACATTTGATGTGTTTAAAATCATTTATAGCTGAGAGTAAATAGAGAAACTGTTTCCTGTGGCTGAAGGGTCAATATCTAGAGGGCACAGATTTAAGGTGATTAGCAAAAGAATCAAAAGCAGCATGAGGAAAAACCTTTTTTCGCAACAAATGGTTAAGATTTGGAATGTGCTGCCTGATAGGGTTTTGGATACAGATTCAGTAGTAGCCTTCAAAAAAGGAAATTGGATAAATACTTGGAGAAAAAGTTGGTGATACGAGGAAAGAGCGGGAGAGTGGAGCTAACTGGATTGCTCTTTGAAAGGACAGGTACAGACTCAGTGGGATGAATGTCCTCCTTCTGTGCTATACTATTTTCTGGTTTGGTGATAAAGTGCCTTTAATGTGTAGTAAAATGTCTCAAGGCACTTTGAGTATTATCAACAAAATTTAAGAATGAACCTCATGAAATATTGAGGCAAATGACCAAAAGCTTGGCCTAAGAGGTAGGTAGGTTTTAAGAAGCAGTACTTGACGGATGGCCACCAGTGTGGAGTGATTAAAAATTGGGAATGCACAAGAGGCTAGAATTAGAGAAGTAGAGATCTCGAAGGATTTGGGGCTGGATAAGATTAGCGATAGGGAGGGGAGAGGCCATGGAGGAATTTGAAAGCAAGGATGAGAATTTTAAAATCAAGTCATTGCCAGACCAGGAATCAATGTAGGCCAAGAAACACAAGGGTGATGGATGAATAGGACTTGGTGAGAGTTGGGATACAGGTGGCAGAGTTTTGGATAGGCTCATGTTTATGGAGGGTGCAAAGTGGGAAGCCGGCCAGGAGAGTGTGGCAGTAACAGTTTAGCGGTAACAATCAGCTTACGAGTTAATGTGTTAATGAAAATCTACTCTTGCCTACCCGAAAATAATCTTCAGTACTGATTTTTCTTTGTTGTATTTTGCAGTGATCCTCATCGCCGGGACAATTGGAATTAGAAACAGGAATAACGATTTGGTCGGCACTGTGAATAGCAACCAACAAATGAAGCACTAACTTGACCATTCAACTCGGAAGAAATGAATTTTCAGTCTAAAGACACTTAGCATTTTGCATGTTCCTTGCAAAGAAAATTCTCTTACATGTCTTAAATTAAAAAATATATAGACATCCGCATTCTTGGTTTTTCTGGTTTTTAATATTGAAAATCGCTAGATTTTTTGAAGATATTTTCATTTATTACTATGCAGAGCTCTTTCATCTCCCTCCTGGCTTCCTTCGTGCACCCCTTCCCTCCCCCCCACCCCCCCTCCCCAACCAGGCCCCTGAAAAAAATTGAGCATTATATAGTTAAATTGCATTGTATGGGCTGAATGGCACTGAGGGAGTTATAAAAACCCACCTACTATCATTGCTTTGGAGCCCTGGAATTTGCATTATGTTGGGTTGGTTCTGTGTAAGGAAGCCAAAAATAAAATTACTGTGTAGGAATCAGGAGTTGGGGAAACCTTATAACAGGGATTTGTGCACAGTTGCATACAAGTGGGTTCGATTACATTTGGGTATCCTTTAACTTGAAAGTCTTGTATCAACAGTACAGGGACCACAGGCTGAACTCCATTTGATTTTTACAGGTTGAATTTTCTTTCGGTAACATTTTATGTTCAATGATGGTCAAGAGTTTGAGTTTTATGTAACCGAAATACTAAAGTCGCTATCAGCTTTTTACACTAATCTCACCAAAATGATATTGAGCCCTCCATTTTTGCCTCTTAAATTATGGTTCCCTATGCTACCTTGATTTTAAAAAAATTTCAAGCATAATGTAATTGTGCACAAATTTTGGAGCTTTCTCCTGGATGATTTCTTTTAATGTACAATATAAACCAAAGCATTGCATTTGACATCTAAATTAGCTTTTCATCTCGTTAATCTTGTGCTTGTGCTGCACAAGTTGTTATAGTTAGTTAGTTTATTTTGTCCCTCTGACAACTGTGCCAAATGCTTTGCGCACATGACCCTTGTTTTCTGCTCTTTTTATCTCTCCCTAGTCCTGCACTTCAGTGGAATCATAGATGTTGGTTGAAAAAATTAAATTCTGTACAAATTTCAATTCTAGAAGAGATGCTTATATTTACTAGCCACATACACTTAAAGCCCCTGTGGATAGGAGAGGTACAGTCGGCTGATCAGAATCTCATTTTATTTCAGGCTCCCTGTGGATTGGGGAGCTGATGTGATGTAAAAGTAGTTCATTGCTTAATTTAGATGACCGTCAAAGGTGTTTTAAGAGCAGTGTTACAAGAATGTTCTCCTTAGAGCAGAAAAGGCTGAGGAGATTTGAATTATGAAGGGCCTGGATAGAGTAAATTAAGAGAAACGGTTTCCAATGGCTGAAGGGTTAAAACACATTTAAGGTGATTGGCAGAAGAATTTGAGGTGACATGAGGAAAAGCTTTTTTTAAAACATGAGTGGTTAGGATTTGGAATGCACAGCCTGATGCGGTGGATTGAGATTCATAAGTAGCCTTCAAAAGGGAATTGGATAAATTCTAGAAGGAGAAAAATTTGCAATTAGCCGATTCACTCCTAGCTTGGACTAAAGGCCTTACCACCTGAGACCAGCATAATTTTTTTCAGCTAAGCAATTATTTGAGAATGCAACATTCTCCATAGAAATTATACCATGGAAACAGGCCTCTCAGTCCAACAAGTCGGAGTTGGTGTTTCTCCTCCAACCTGTGGCTGTTGACTGGATGAAAGTATAACTGGAAAGGGAAATTACTGATGGAAGCAAGTATTTCTTTGGCAAATTGTGCTTACTTATAACTGAACTAACTACATAGACTTAACCTGAATACTACAGCAAGGTGCCTCTGCATTTCAGCAATTCTTATGTACAATGTGTGAAAGCTGCCATTTTCCTATTGTTTCCATACCCAAGAATGGCTAGTGTTACATTTGGGTGAGGTCGTGACTACCCAAGAAGCCTCAGAACTAGGCAACGGTAATATCCTTGTGACATCATGGGTATCAACAAAGCAATTGAAATTTGGCATCTGAAGTGGAAAGGAAACGGTGTTCAAAAGAAACGGGGATGAATTATTTTGTACGTTATTCATAAAGCTAACTGGCTGCCAGTGAATTATATGGGGAAAGAGCAGGCGAGTGCATTAACTTGATTGCTACTCAAAAGAACCAGTGCAGACTTGATGTGCCAAATGACTTCCTTCTGTGCTGTACTATCCTATGATTCTAATATTCTAGCAAGCTTGTCAGTTATTGTATAATAGGCTATTTTTGAAACGCAAGTTTGAGGAATAAAGTGCACCTTAACTCTGTCAGTTTTGCCTGACTAAGAACAGTAATCATTCATTACTCAATTATGGAGCATTATCTGATCAGCCTGCTGGCACTACACAGTTGGTGTCTAAATAGATCTAGTATGTAGTTCTATCTGGAGCCAAACATTTTATAACATAATGCTGTTAAACTGTAGAATCTTATCACACCACCCCAGCCTTCTCCCCACAGCCATGGATTTCCAACACTAGTAAGGACCTAGTGGATTTACTGCTCTGGAGAGAGATCAGAATCCAGTATTGGTTAAAGATCTTGCTGGGAAGCTCAAGACTACTGAAGTTGCTGGGTGTCTTCTCATTTGTATCCTTGTTCCAAAGCCCATGTGTTTAAAGAATCTGAGATCCAACATTTTCTAAATGCTGTAGACTGAGTAAATTAGTTTTGTCGAATCACTTCATGGGCATGGTATGTGACACTGGCTGTAGGTGGTTCACAGTATTAACATGCTAGCAAAGTCCGCTGGAAAGGATTGGAACAGTACATTTTTATAACCTTTCTGGAATTCTGTTTTTAGGCTGTAGAAATTCTCCATTTAAATAGCAATTTTTGGAAAATAAATTGTGGAAATGTTCAAACCAAAACCTGAAATGCAGATGTCTACTGATAAATGTTTTGGTGTCTTGTTTGGGAATGAAACTTAACCTTCAGTACTGTATTTATTTCTGTGCTGTTTACAATGTGTAAGTATTAAACAGAATTAAATTTAAAAGAAAAAGCTTTCTGCTGTTGGCCAGTTGGTGATCTGTGACCTGTCCTGTGTAAATTGAGCATAATCACTTCATGGTTATGCCCAGATAGTCTTTGTAGATGCTGACCCTATGTCCCAAGTTGTAATGAATTCTATTTTAGTGTGATGTAAGTCTTTTTACAGTGAAAATGTGCTGTTATTCAAAGTTCTTAATATATGTAAGAGTTAAATGCAGCTATGATGTAATAAAGATGCAGATGACAGACTTGCTTGGATGATGTTTGAAGTATCACTAAAACCATGAGCAAAACATATAGCAGAATGATTGTCAAATATGCTTTTTATGGCAAAGATTCTGGAATCCCATGCAAAGCCTTTGTGATTACATTCCATAATTCGGTGGTTTTCTGTGAAAGGACAAAACCAGTGGCCTTGCAGGTAATTTGTGCTGCCAAGGACAGGACCAAGCGGGTGGTTATTTGGAACAAAAACAAAAAGTGCGGGAAATACTCAACAGGTCTGGCAGCATCTGTGGCGAGAGAAGCAAAGTCAATGTTTTAGGTCTTTGACTATTCATCAGAACTAGCAAAGGTTAGAAAAGAATTAGGTTTTAAGCAAGTGAAGGGGTGGGGGAGAGAAGAGAGGGTTTGAGAGGGCAGAAGAGATTAAATAACAAAGCTGTCCTGGGAGAAAAGCAAAGCGGGTGTTAATGCTTGTGAAAGACCAAGCATTAGGCCAGAGAGACTGTTAATAGTGGAATAACGAGCAGCTTTGACTACAAGAGAAGCAGGCACATGGTTAAAAAATAACATTACAAAATGGCCAGTTGTGCTCTGAAGTTATTGAACTCTATGTTAAGTCCTCTAGGCTGTAGGTGCTGCTCCTTGAGCTTGTGTTGATGTTCACTGGCATGCTGGAGCAGGCCAAAAACAGAAATGTTGACATGGGAGCAGGGGAGAGTGTTGAAATGGTAAGCAACCGGAAGCTTGGGGTCATGCTTTCCGTCTGAGCGGAGGTGATCAGCAAAGAGATCACCCAATTTGCATTTGGTCTCCCCAATGTAGAGGAGACCGCAATGTGAGCAGCGATTGCAATATACTAAATTGAAAGTACAAGTAAATCGCTGCTTCACCTGAAAGGAGTGTTTGGGGCCTTGGATAGTGAGGGGAGAGGAGGTAAAAGGTCAGGTATTACACCCGCGATTGCATGGTAAGGTGCCGTGGGAAGGTGATGAGGTGTTGGGGGTAATGGAGGAGTGGACCAGGGTGTCATGGAGGGAACGATCCCTTTGGAATGCTGATGGGGGAGGGGAGGGGAAGATGCGTTTGGTGGTGGTGGTTATTTGGGTTCTTGTGATATTTTGGTAGCATCAAAGAGCCTACCCTTGTGACCTTGTCATTGATTCCAAACTGCCAACTGCATCTGAGAGTGTGTGGTAAATGCTTTACTTTTCGTTCTCATCTGAGCCCTGATGGGATGGTTATCAACTGATATCATTGTGGATGTACCTACATCAGTTCACGAAGGTGGCTCTCCTCCACTTGCTCAAGGGCTCCACCTGGGGGCAAGCAATAAATGCTGGTCTTACCAGTGACCTGTTCACCCCAGGAATTAATTTTTTTAAAACCAACATAACCTGGACCAAAAGAGAAAAAGCATAAAGTAAATGCAGATCATTCTGCAGAGTGGTATCATTCACTATTGTGCTCAGTAAGGAGATGCCATTGTCGCCCAGACCTGAACCGCTCTTACTGTCCATTTTCACAGTTGAAAACTGCTCTGATTATTACTAACGAGGCGGGAGGAATGCACTCTTTGTTTTAGTTCCACTTCTCCACGGGTCATAATATATATTTACATTTTTTCCCACTTACCAATATGGTCAATCATAGACTCTATTTTCATCCCAGAATAAAACACACCAACCAGGTTTCTTTCAATAAACAACAAAATTATCAATTTATTATTTTAAAAAAGCCTTAACCAGTAATAAAGTAAGGCATAAACACACAGATTGAAATATTAAAGTTCCCTTTTTACCTTAGCCCCTCACACTCATACTGGTTAACTGGAAAAATAAAGGGATTTTTGTTTTTAGAGCTCTATTACAGACAAAAACACGGGCTGAATACTTGCTCGTTCTTGAAGAAACAGCAGATGAGATATGTTGTGTTCCAAACTCGCATACAATCTGGCCTCTGAGTACACATAGCCAGGTCGCTGGCATCTTTTAGAACCGTTCTATTCGGGGGCGACGTCGAGAATTAATTTAGCAGACTTTTCTTCAAAGACAGGAGATGAGTCGACACAGTGGACTTCTCAGGGTCTTTTAGAGAGGTGCTGGAAAGCTGAGCTGGGTTTTGGTCCGCTCTCCTTTGTGAATTCTGTTCTCTCCTTGGAAGTTCTCTCCCTTTTAATACAGTTCAACCCCAAGTCAAAACAATTCAAAAGTGAAACCAACAACCTTTTGACCTCCATCAATCTTGACCTGTCACTTCTTTGTAATCAACTTCTTCAGGTGTCCAAAGTTCTCTGTTTATTGAGCTGAAAGTCAGGTGGTTTCCTGGAAAAGCTTCTTATTGCTAGAAATCAGGTGGTTTCCTGAAATGGCATGTTTTCCTCACAAGACAAAAAAACATTTCCAGGGGACTGTTTTTCAAAATCAAGTGGCCTTTACATGACCCCCTTTGAAAACCCCAAATTTTAACATTCAATCTTTCAAAAATGAATCCTCAAAAAATATATTTAACTAAACTAAGAGTCACCTTCGTAACATGATGCAGAAGAAATTGAAATAAAGCTGGTGCAAATCTATGAACAAGTAGATTTTCTGTAGACTGGTGCTGAAAGCACTGGTTCCATGCCCAAGTTCAACATCATAAACTTTGACAGCATAGGTGCAGAAAGGAGAGGAAAGAGAGAACAAAGACTGCACGAGACTAATGTTCCAGCTCAGTGTACTTGGCTTGTTAGAATTTAACTAAAACAAATCAGGTGACTGCTTCCTTATTTACACAGCCATCACTTATGTTTATATCTGTGTGAGATCACCTTTAGTTGCCTTTGCTCCCTTCATTTGTGGAAGGTGGAAGAACATTGAGCTACAAACAGATTGAGATTTAAGTAGTGATGAAAGGTTAAGGAAATTTTATTTCCCTCTGTTTCAAAGAGACTTTGAGGTGGTCTGATTGAACTTTTCAAAAATGAAACATTAATCCCAGCAAATTTATGCTGAAGTGTTGGAATACCAGTGGAAGTAAAGTAAGAGTTCAATAGAAATTATGTTTTTACACAGAGGATATTAAACCAGGCAAACTACTGACATGAGCAATAAAAATGGATTCAAGAGACAATTAGATGGTTCTAAAGAGAATGGGTTTAGTTAAAAAGATATCAATAGGATGGGGATGCATGACTAGAATTGGATTTTCCTGTTACTGTAAGTTTTCCACAGGTCTCACAAGCAAATCCATGTCCTAGCACTCTGGCAAACATGATTTTATTACCACTGTGCAACTTCACCAGCAAGGCTAGTTCTTTTAGAATTACTCCTGAAGTTAGGGAATTTAGTTATTGTGCAACAAAAACTTCTATTTTAACCAGGGTTGTTGTTCTCCATCAATTTCCTCATCTCTGTTGAAGGCTGTTTATTTAATGACTGTTCGTGGCACTTTGCTGATACAGGAAGGCTGCCATTTTGGACTATGTAACAGTCACTGCACCCACAAAATGATTGTATGAAATGCATTAAGATATTTCAGTGTCAAAGGTGCCACATAAATGCCAGCATTGCTGTGTGCCTGCTACTGGTGAACCCACAGAACAGCACTGGCATAGGCTGTGACAGGCAAGTGTTGAAGGGAGATTCTACAAAGGGGAAAAAAAGGAGCAAATCAAATTAATTGCCAAAACAAAAGACTGCAGGGCGTGCAGGTGCTATTCTGTCCCACTTGTGCATTTGATCTGTTGTTATTGCCAGTGGCAAATAGTTCAGAAAATATTCAGTAGTAATGTAATGAGGCTAGCAAATCTGCTCTATCTACATAAGGCCTGCTTTTTTAAGCCCAGCTTTTTTTAGAAAGCCAGTATTTTAGTAACATATAAATGAATCAGTACAAATCCTAAACCTGATTATAACATATTTCAATGCATCATCTCCATTAACTCTTACACGTGTGCAACACAGTCTTTAAATAGAAATCTGTAACCAACAGATCAGAAGGCAGTCAAGATGAAGAGAGCTACAAAGAGCTATAGAATCAATTGAGTCTTATTGGCAAAACCATTTCTGCCTTCAGGGAGATAATCAAACTAGTGTCAAGAATTATGGGAAATGTTTAAAGACCAAACTGCAGAGCGATGAAAAAACCTACCTTTTGTAGGATGTCTCAAACTGCTTGACAGCCTATTAAGTACTGCTGAAGTGTAGTCAATGTTGCAATGTAGGAAATGCAGCAGCCAATTTGTACATAGCAAGTTCCACAGACAACAATGAGATAAATGACCAGATAATCCACTTCTTAATGATGTTGAGGAATAAATATTACCAACAACACTGAGGGGAACCCCCCTGCTTGTCTTCAAAATAATGCCATGGGATCTTTCACAACCATCTCAGGGAACAGATGGGGCCTCAGTTTAACGTCCCATCTGAAAGGCGGTACCTCTGAGAGTGGAGCACTCCCTCAGTACTGCACTGCATTATATTGGATTATAGAAATCTTAGCAGGTAGTAATTTGGTACCGAGTTTGATAAATGGCCTGGACTAAAGAATTTAGAAAAAGATCTTCTCCTACCACTTGAGGAGATTGGTTCTCATGTTGATATGTAAAAATAGGCAAACTCATCTACACTAGTTGTTGTGGAATCTACATACTATAACATGCTGGGGCACTAATGACACCCTACAAAGGACTAGAAGAACTCATGTGACTTATAACTTGGGGTCTGTGGCATAAGACACATTTCCAAAAATACAAGGACTGAAAAATACTTATTTATATGTACATTGATATTTAAGAACGTTGTAGTAACATTTAGAGAGTATCTTCTGGGTAGTGATGTGATATTATGACTATTCATGCAATGTGTTCTCTTGCACGTCCTCATTATCGACAACAACAACAATTTATTTGATTCACTGGTGCAAGACTGAAGTGAGAATGAAATAAGGGTTATTTCTCTTCAGTGTCATAATGGAAATGATTATCACTCAACTAGGGTAGGATCTGAAGTGTCAGAGTGGCAGGTTACAAACCAGTGTTATACTGGTGATATAAGGAGATGGGCTGACAGCCATCACTGCAAATATTACCTCCAGAATGATTCTGAAGGTAGATAACAATGTTGATGCATAACATGGAAATTTGGACCTCCTAATGGTTAGACCTTGACTAAAGGGTGGCACAGTGGTGCGGTGGTTAGCACTACAGCCTCACAGCTCCAGGGACCCGGGTTCGATTCTGGGTACTGCCTGTGCGGAGTTTGCAAGTTCTCCCTGTGTCTGCGTGGGTTTTTGCTGGGTGCTCCGGTTTCCTCCCACATCCAAAAGACTTGCAGGTGATAGGTAAATTGGCTGTTGTAAATTGCCCCTAGTGTAGGGAGGTGATAGGGAATATGGGATTACTGTAGGTTTAGTATAAATGGGTGGTTGTTGGTCGGCACAGACTCGGTGGGCCGAAGGGCCTGTTTCAGTGCTGTATCTCTAAATAAAATAAAAATAAATAAACACTAACAATGGGAGGAGATGCAAACTGTTTGAAGTGAGCTGCATGTGCAAAATTCTTTGCATTACAGAAAGAGATACAATCAGGAATAGAACAGGACCTGGTATAAGTGTGCATCAGACAAAAACTATCACACCTTTTACTGTGACATGGATGAATCTAAAAATTATGGAATACTTTTGCCAATTTCAGGGTGCTTGGCTGAAGAGAAGACTAGAGATAACATTGTCTTCTGTGGATCCAGAATAAGACCTCCAGGAATAAATACAAAGCATGAATGGCTGAAAGGTTCATCAGGGAGCTAAGAATATAAGGTGCATAAGCTGTTGGAGTGCATCACTGTCCTTAAATAAATGAACAAATATAGAAATTCTGAAGCAAGCAGAGCAGCTCATAATAAATGACTCACGGATTTACCATTCCTATACTGTATATTAGTGGTTTGTATAAGTAATGTTCCCAGCAACACTCCATAAAACTATAGTGTGGGATCATTCTAGTTGACTCTGTTCAGACAGAATCAAACACAGAATTAGTCTGGTACCCATTTTAATTGTAATAAATTATATATAGTCCAGGCTCTTGGCCTGCATGTTGAATTATCTCAAATTCCATCAAAAAATTATGCTCAAGAAGTTCCCATTTTGAAGCTGATGGCTACATTCTGAAGGTCCACAAACTGTTAACCTCACCTAATATGATGAGCTTCCCAGCAATGCTTGTTCTACTCTCCAATCAAAGATATGATAGTAGCAATAAATAATGCTGATACTGAGCTGTATTGACCAAGAAGGCCGCAGGATTTATAACTGAGTTTGTGTTAACTATACTTAGTTTGAGCACATAAATGTCTTCAGCACCCCTGGCTTGGTGAGGGGAGCATGGGCGGAAATAATCTGGATTTCAGGTCCCAGAAGCTATTCAGTGACTTCTGCTGGAAAGGTGGTGGCATTTGTCTGTGTGTTCAAGTCACAGAGATTTGCTAGGCTTAGCTGTGGGCCACATGGTATCTAAGAGTTGATTTCCACCTTGAGGGAGGAACAATTGAGCTATTGGCTACTTGGATACGAACTTTTAGTGAATGACAATGTGTTATTGATGGCAAATATAACAAGATCCATGATGCTTATTAACCCCACCTGCTCAAAGAAGGCTAATTAGAGGTCAGTAGCTATGCACCTGAGGACTTTTCCAGAGTTTTTCTGCCCCTTATTGAACAGGGAGTGTTATTCTGTTTTTTCACCTGTCCCAGAAGATTATATGTCTAGTCATGAGGGTCCAGGCATCAGGAGAGTAGGGCAGACTTAATGCATCAACTAGTCTTTTCCTATAGATGTTAAAATCATGGTTGCTCCAATAGATCGATGTATGGACTAGTACCAGAAACTGCCAGATTATTATAAAAACTCAACTGGTTCACTAATTTCCTATAGGAGAGTGAACCCAATGCCCCTACCTCTGGTCTGGTCTACCTGGTACTCCAATTCAATATTATTTGGTTGACTTAATATCCTCAAGGTAAGTAGGGATGAATAGTAAATACTCCCTTGACAATGTCGTCCACATCCCAAGTAAACGTAAAAATAATAAATAAACACTAAGTCCCAGTTTGATCCACAGTGCAATGTGAGCTGATCCCAGTCAGGGTTGTTGCTTCTTCTGATTGCTACACATTGACACTTGCACATGGGTATCAGATGAGGACAGGATTAGGCTCAGCTGTGATATCTTCCACAGTCAAATAGCCTGCTGACACTCTCTGCCTACCTCACACAGCAAGAATGGCATCTTCAGCAAGGGCAACCAGTGGCCGAGGAGCCATACGACAGTGGGAGTTAATGTCTGCAGGAGCGGAGGGGTGAAAAGAAAAACATAGATTTAAATCATAATCAGTATGAGTTCTCAGGTAAGAAAAGACAGCACACCAGTGTACACTACATGAATAAATTTTATTTCTTTGTTGGTAGCTATTTCTAATACTAAGAGAAGAATATGTACACTGAGTGACAGGAGAGATTATACATTTAACATCTGCTTCCATAGAGCTGACTGTGGATCCTGCGCTGTGAAGCATGATAGTAAATGTAGCTCACACTGCCTTCAAGCCACCATGGCAAGTTTATAAACTAGAAACAGCAGATAAGACACTTTCTGCAAATATATAATCTCAGTTGAGTCATATATATACACATTGTGCAATAAATAATTATAAAAACATAGGCTTTAAGAATATAAAATCAAAGGGTCAAACATCTAATTTGTACAAAACTTTGGATATAGCAACTTGCAATACAGGTTCAACTTGGAGCTAGTAATTCCAGGCTACAAGGTAGAAAAATGCTACGATAAATACTGCAGACTGTTGATTAATCTTTAGAGCACAAGAACCCATCGCTTGAAGTAACTAATTGCTCAGTCTGGGAAAAGTATCCATGGGGCTCAACAATGAATTCCCACCTTGCTTCTTTATCTTATCCTATCTTTTTTTTTCTTTCACAGAAAGAAGGCACATTGTATCTATGTAGAATTATTCTTCAGTAGGTGGTGGATGTAAGGTCCCCGTAAGGAGGAAGTGACATCCACATCAGCTGGATATGGCCATCAGATCCACTCAAACCTCAATTTTCAATCACTTTGATAAAGATGTGACTGGTAGGTATGAAGTACAGGCAATATCAATACTTAGACCAGGTGTGGTGTGTGATACCATCCTAAGGAAGTTTTATTACGAGGATCTTGTTTGATATCTTTTGATTTGGGGTTGGAATAAATGTAGAGCTGGAAGACTAAGCTGTTATTACAATGTTAATATTTCACCTTGTATCTGGAGCCAACAGAAGCCAATGTGGGATATTGCAGGGTGCAAAGTATTCTGGGGGTTGTAGTCTTTACTCTTAAATTTGAAGGGACTTAAGTTCAGAAATGCACAGTTACTTCAGGCTTCAAAGTAGCAAATCGGAAACTAGATTGGAGTTAACTTAAAGATTCATTGTCCTCAGGATTACTAGCTTTGAAACCAATAACTCAAACACTCGCCTTTCTGGGGTAGTTTGTTGCAGTTTAGACAAGTATATTGTTGACAGTTTCAAAAGTAAAAGCTCTTCTGTGAAGGTCAGGAGACTTTTGTAAAAATGCAAAGGTCTAACATCTCCACCAGCATCCTTTATATACTCTTCTCCCTAGAGCTTCCAGAAATTCCTGATGGCACTTCTTGAGTTTATATGTTACATCAATCGATATG
The DNA here is from genome assembly GCF_036365525.1 of Heterodontus francisci. NCBI lineage: Eukaryota > Metazoa > Chordata > Chondrichthyes > Heterodontiformes > Heterodontidae > Heterodontus > Heterodontus francisci. The sequence continues at coordinate 23,301,070 of NC_090403.1, read as the reverse complement.
TCATTTATAATCACCGGTGCTTTGCATAGTGGCTCAGTTCACTTGTGTGATCATTTTGTCCCGAGTTGAGCAGCACCTTGATCCCTTCCTTTCTTTTACCTCTGTCCCAATGGTAGGTCTGAATCTCAGGAAAGATCACATTCCAATGAGATTTGCATTTGTCAGTTCTGGGATGGGAAACATAAAACAACCAAATCCAACTTGAGATCCACCCAAATATTGAACAGCACTGGTGAGTCATAGCTCTCCCAATCCCTCATCATCTATTGAGCAGGTTACCATTTTGATTGGGCCAAGCTACAGCAATGCATAATTGTTACAACTATGGGAATGCTGACAACATCACTGAATATATTGGCTACAGCAAAGTGGCAAGTTGAAGAAGTGTAAGAGCCACATGGAAAAGTGGAAGGGAGGGAGACAGAAACCAAAAAATTGTTGTACCAAAGGGAAGCTTGGCATATCATCAAAGGGATATTATGCAGATTTAAAATCACTGGCAATTTCTTGCCCATTTCCTTATCGATCATAATAAATGGCAAGTGAATCTTCAATTTCAAGTTGAGAGCAAGTAGTCCCAACATACCAGTTTTTGGATCAAATAATAAATTTGACTTCTCTCTTTTCTCTTATGTGCTTTTTGGTTCAGAGTAAGTTTCCTTTTAAGCTGGAAAGCCCTACTTGCTCCGAAGAGAAATTGAATAGATTGGTGAAAAGACTACATTCCCCAGAATTCATTTCTGCAATGTAATGCACAGTAAAGTGCACAGTTTTTGTTTTGCCCCAACAATGACTGGAAGGTTCCAGATTGTGTGACCTTGTGTGAGTGTTCTGTTATTTGCACGTATGTACATCGTACACTCGAATGCACTCCTGGCAACTGACATAGCAGCACCAGTGGAATATGCAGTGACATTTTTCCTTGTGTTTTTCCGTCCTGGTGTTATGTCCACGGCCACAGCAGAGCAAGTCACAGCCATCGATACCATGGGAGGTGACATTGCAGATCCTGTCCCTGGTCCCAAAGGAGCCCGTTTCGGCATTTGGCTCACAAAAGTTCGGCGAGTTTTCATAATAGACGAGGTCTCGCTCAGTCGGGGGCTTAAAGAGCTCGTATTTGGCACGGAGAGTCTCCACCCAACCCCGGGACTCTCTGTGCTTCTCCACCACCATCTCGGATGCACTGTCATATTTGTCCTTCAGATAGTCTCCGATGACCCGGAAATCTGGCTGCGCCCACCAGCAGGTCTTCACCTCGCAGCTCCCGGACAAACCATGACACTTGCATTTCAGATGCATGTGATCCAGTATTGACTGCAACAGCAATCAAGAAACACAATTAACAAACACTAATTAAGACAGTGCAATATTACTCTGATATATCTGTACATACAGAAAGATCCTTAAAATCAACTTTGTGATATATTACGTCTATTAACATTTCCTGAATACAAAAACTTGCTTGCTGGTAAGTTTCTATCATGCTTTTAAGTCAACATTTTCCATTATAAATTCCTTTGTCTGTATTTATAATGGAACCTACCCGATGTAAACTTTTTACACTGTAATTACATCCTCCTTCCACTGCAGGCACTGTAGTGTCTCAGTGACAGAGTCCCCAGCAGACAGACTCCTCTACTTCCCAAATTGCAGTACATTTTGTTATTCAACTATAAATTGCAAGACAAAAGCAAAGTATAATATAAAATAAGCAGGGAATATGGGACTTTAAAATGTTGATTTAATTATGTCTGGGCAACTTGGTCCAATAACTACCCGCCAGGTAACCCCAGTTTGCTGCGTAGCAACATGCAGTGCACTGTACATTTTGATGGCTCCAATTGCAATAGTTTTGGAGTGAAGAATGGAGTGAAACAAGGTTGTGACCCAGCCCTCACTCTGTTTGGCATCTTCTTTTCCATGTTCCTGACCTTCGCCTTGCCTGCAGATATGGAAGGAGTCTACTTGCACACTAGGCCAGATGGCAAGCTCTACAATCTATCAATGCTGAAAGAACCATAGAAAAGTTACAGCACAGGAAGTGGCCATGCAGCCCATTGTACCTGCGCCGGCTGAAAAACTAGCCGCCCAATCTAATCCCACCTTCCAGCACCTGGTCCGTAGCCTTGTAGGTTATAGCACTTCAGGTGCATGTCCAGGTATCTTTTAAATGAGTTGAGGGTTTCTGCCTCCACCACCAATCTTGGCAGCGAATTCCAGACACCCACCACCCTCTGTGTGAAAACGTTTTTCCTCATGTCCTCTTTAATCCTTCTACCAATCACCTTAAATCTGTGCCCCCTGGTAATTGACCTCTCCCCTAGGGAAACAGGTCCTTCCTGTCTACTTTATCTAGGCCCCTCATAATTTTGTACACCTCTATTAAGTCACCCCTCAGCCTCCTCTGTTCTAAGGAAAACAACCCTACCCTATCCAATCTTTCCTCATAGCTGCAACTTTCAAGCCCTGGCAACATTTTTGTAAATCTCCTCTGTACTTTCTCCAGAACAATTATATACTTTCTGTAATGTGGTGACCACAACTGTACGCAATACTCCAACTGTGGCCTAACCAGCATTTTATACAGTTCCAACATTATATCCCTGCTTTTGTATTCTATACCTTGGCCAATAAATGAAAGCATTCCATATGCCTTCTTCACCTCTTTTTCTACCTGTCCTGCCACTTTCATGCAGTCCAATTCTTTCACTTCCTCTACCCCTGTCAATATCCTCCCGTTTATTGTGTATTCCCTTGCTTTGTTTGCCCTCCCCAAATGCATTACCTCACACTTATCTGGATTGAATTCCATTTGCCACTTTTCCACCCACTCAACCAAACCATTGATATCATTTTGGAGTCTGCGGCTATCCTCTTCACTATCAACTACATGGCCAATTTTTGTGTCATCTGCAAATTTCTCAATCATGCCTCCCACATTTAAGTCCAAATCATTAATATATACCACAAACAGCAAGGGATCCAACACTGAGCCCTGTGGAACGCCACTGGAAACCGCCTCCATTCGCAAAAACATCCGTCGACCATTACACTTTGTTTCCTGTCACTGAGCCAATTTTGGATCCAACTCACCACATTCCTCTGTATCCCATGGGCTTTTACTTTTCTGACCATGTGGTATCTTGTCAAATGCCTTACTAAAATCCATCCACTGCACCACCCTTATCAATCCTCCTTGTTCCTTCCTCAAAAAATTCAATTTAGTAAGACACAACCTTCCCTTAAAAATTTACGCTGACAATCCCTGATTAATCTGTGCCTTTCTAAGTGACAGTTTATCCTATCTCTTAGAAATGAGCAAAGACAAAAACACATCACATCCTGATCAGAGAACTCCTCTACGCTGATGATGCTGCGGCATCACGGTGACAGACCACGGTGTCCCTTGATGCAGAGCTTGATACGTGCATAGGGTAAGCAGCTACTACCTTTGGCCAGCTTGTGAAAAGCACATGGGATAACACCAAGCTGACCCTTAGGACTAAGCTGATGGTTTATAAGGCCTGTGTTCTCAGCACCTTGCTGTATGGCTGTGAAACATGGGCGACTTACAGCTACCAGGAAAAAAAGCTCAATAATTTCCAACTTCACTGTCTGCAGCGCATTGTGGGTATATCCTGGCAGGACAAAATCACAAATGTGGTAGTCCTCTCAAAGGCAGAGCTCCAAGTGCATTGGCACTAATCAAACAGAGGCGGCTTTGGTGGATCAGACAGTCCACAGGATGGAAGATGGTCGCATACCCAAGGACCTTCTATATGGTGAGGTAGCCAGGACCAGGCCACCAGTGGGGCGCCCAAAGCTCCACCTCAAGGATGCTTGCAAGCATGACATGAAGGCCCTAAGAATCATCTATCGCACCTGGAACTCACTAGCTGGCAAAAGAAGGCAATGGCGATACATCCTGTGGACTGGTGTGCATTACCATAATGACCAGTTGCTGCAGCAGCTTTGCAGCAAGCGCCAATGTCAAAAACAACAGCTCACAGCATCACTTGGCAGCTTCACATGCAGCACTTGTGGCAGAACCTGCCTCTCAACGATTGGTCTTCACAGCCATCAACAAAAGTGCATCAAGAGAAGACACCCCACTTACATGGATTGTTTGCAGCATGTCCATCATCTTTCATAGATGGAAGGATGCCAACCTCAGGTAACCCCATTGCCCATGGGAGATCTTTTTTTAATTTATTCATGGGATGTGGACATTACTGACAAGCATTTATATTTCCCATCTCTAATTGCCTTTGAGAAGGTGGTGGTGAGCGGCCTTCTTGAACTGTAGGGTGAAGGTGCTCCCACAGAGCTGTTAGGGAGGGAGTTCCAGGATTTTGACCCAATGACAGTGAACAAACAGCGATATATTTTCATTCAGGGTGGTGTTTGACTTGGAGGGGAACAAGCAGGTGGTGATGTTCTCATGCGTTTGCTACCCTTGTCCTTCTAGATGGTAGAAGTCGCAGGTTTCAAAGGTTGAAGAAGCCTGGTGAGTTGCTGCAGTGCATCTTATAGATGGTACACACTGCTCCCATTTTACCCTGTTGGTGGAGGGAGTGAATGTTTAAGGTGGTGGATGGAGTGCTGATCAAACAGGCTGCTTTGTTCTGAATGATGTCAAGTTTCTTGAGTGTTGTTGGAGCTGCACTCATCCAGGCAAGTGGAGAGTATTCCATCACACTCCTGACTACTGCCATGCTGATAGTGGACAGGTTTTGCAAGAATGAGGTGAATCACTCACTGCAGAATACCCAAACACTGACCTGCTCCTGTAACCACAGTATTTGTATGGCTGGTCCAGTTAAGTTTCTGGTCAATGGTAACCCCCCAGGATGCTGATGGTGGGGGATTCAGCAATAGTAATGTCATTGAATGTCAAGGTGAGGTGATTAGAGTTTCTCTTGTTAGAGATAATCATTGCTCTGACACTTGCCTGGCATGAATGTTACTTGCCGCTTACAAATCGAAGAATTAATGCTGTACAGGTTTTGCTGCATGCAGGCATGGATTTGCTTAATTACCTGAGGAGTTGCAAATGGAACAGTGCAATCGAAGGGCGGCACAGTGGCGCAGTGGTTAGCACCGCAGCCTCACAGCTCCAGGGACCCGGGTTCGATTCCGGGTACTGCCTGTGTGGAGTTTGCAAGTTCTCCCTGTGTCTGCGTGGGTTTTCTCCGGGTGCTCCGGTTTCCTCCCACAAGCCAAAAGACTTGCAGGTTGATAGGTAAATTGGCCATTATAAATTGTCACTAATATAGGTAGGTGGTAGGGAAATATAGGGACAGGTGGGGATGTTTGGGAATATGGGATTAGTGTAGGATTAGTATAAAATGGGTGGTTGATGTTCGGCACAGACTCGGTGGGCCGAAGGGCCTGTTTCAGTGCTGTATCTCTAATCTAATCTAATCAGTGAACATCCTCACTTCTGACCTTATGATGGAGGGAAGGTCATTGATAAAGCAGCTGAAGATGGTTGGACTAGGATAACACCCTGAAGAACCCCTGCAGTGATGTTTTGGGGCTGAGTTGATTGGCTGCCATCAACCACAACCATCTTCCTTTCTGCTAAGTATGACTCCAGCCAGTGGAGAGTTTTCTCCCTGATTTCACTTAACTTCAATTTTACTAGGGCTCCTTGATACCATACTCAGCTAAATGCTACCTTGATATCAAGGGCAGTCACTCTCACCTCACCTCTTGAGTTCAGCTCTTTTGTCCATGTTTGGACCAAGGCTGTAATGAGGTCAGGAGCCGAGTGATCCTGGTGGATCCTGAGCGTCGGTGAACAGATTATTGGTGAGCAAGTGCTACTTGATAGCACTGTCGACAACACCTTCCATCTCTTTGCTGATGATTGAGAGTAGGTTGATGGGATGGTAATTGGTTGGATTGGATTTGTCCTGCTTTTTTTGTGGACAGGACATACCTGGGCAATTTTCCACATTGTTGGGTAGGTGCCAGTGTTGTAGGTGTAATGGAACACCTTGCCTAGAGGCGTGGCTAGTTCTGGTGCACAAGTCTTCAGTACTACAACTGAATGTTGTCTGGGGCAGTAGCTTTTGCTGTATCCAAGTCTTTCAGTCATTTCCTGATATCATGTAGAGTGAATCGAATTAGCTGAAAACTGTCTTCTGTGATGGTGGGGACCTCATGAGGAGGCAGAGATGAATGATCCACTTGGCACTTTCGGCTGACAATGGTTGCAAACACTTGAACTTTATTTTGCACTCATGTGCTGGTCTCCACCATCATTGAGGATGGGGTGTTCATGGAGCCTTCTTCTCCCATTTAATTGTCCACCACCATTCGCAACTGGATGTGACAAGACTGCAGAGCTTTATTATTTAAATATATTTTTTTGGCACCATGCCAAAAATGCTAAGCATCCATTTAGCACTTCAGCTATTACCTTGATCCTCAAACCTAACCTGCCCTGTTTAAAGGACCTATGTCATCCTTAATCACCTTCTGACTTCTGACATAAGTATCCCGATAAGGCAGGCAGGTAGCAAGGAATGGGATGCTCCAGTTCAGCATTCGGCAAACTGCACCCACTAGTTCTATGGGTCACAATCCAAAGAATGATTTGCTTGAGGTCCACTGAATAATATGATGCAGTGATAGCCTTGCATTCTAACAGTATTCATTTACCTCCTTTTAGTGAAAGATCAAAGACAGGTGACAAATAGCTGTCTTGTGACCTCAACAGTGCAACTTCATAGTTAGACAACAGAGGGCACAATCCAATCCCATTTGTCCCTCCCTGAGATGAAATACCTCATTTTTCCATGACAGTTCAACCAACAGCTGTCACAAGCCCCAATCCAAAAGGGGTTTTCCATAAAATTTGCTTCATGGCAACATGTAAGGAATGGGTTTGATAAGCTCAGTAGCCTTTCCTCGTTCCATTCTTTTTTTACATTCTTGTATCACTGGACCACTTGTTTCTGTTCCTAAACTAACTGCAATGCGTCAACTTGAAGTGTTTATGCTCATCGGGCTGCTATCAATAATGAACAAAATCTATGTGATATCCAAACAAAGCAAGAGAACTTGGAAATCCAAATGGCAGAAAAGTAACCTTCGGAAAAAAGATGTAGCAATGAAGTACTTTGCAGATGTTATAATTTTAAACTTGTTTATGATGAACATACATTAAATAGCTTTATACAAGAATCTTCCTTGAGTTGTGTACCTATCATAACCTCTGCATCACCAACTCGTTCTTTCACACTAAACCCTGTCACCAGGTTTCATGGAGGCACCCAAGATCACGTCGTTGGCACCAGCTAGACCTCATTGTCACAAGGCGAGCCGCCTTAAACAGTGTTCAAATCACACGCAGCTTCCACAGTGCGGACTGCGACACCGACCACTCCCTGGTGTGCAGCAAGGTTAGACTCAGACCAAAGAAGTTGCATCATTCCAAGCAGAAGGGCCACCCGCGCATCAACACGAGCAGAATTTCTCACCCACAGCTGTTACAAAAATTTCTAAATTCACTTGTAACAGCCCTTCAAAACACTCCCACAGGGGATGCTGAGACCAAGTGGGCCCACATCAGAGACGCCATCTATGAGTCAGCTTTGACCACCTACGGCAAAAGTGCGAAGAGAAATGCAGACTGGTTTCAATCTCATAATGAAGAGCTGGAACCTGTCATAGCCGCTAAGCGCATTGCACTTTTGAACTACAAGAAAGCCCCCAGCGATTTAACATCCGCAGCACTTAAAGCAGCCAGAAGTACTGCACAAAGAACAGCTAGGCGTTGCGCAAACGACTACTGGCAACACCTATGCAGTCATATTCAGCTGGCCTCAGACACCGGAAACATCAGAGGAATGTATGATGGCATGAAGAGAGCTCTTGGGCCAACCATCAAGAAGATCACCCCCCTCAAATCTAAATCGGGGGACATCATCACTGACCAACGCAAACAGATGGACCGCTGGGTTGAGCACTACCTAGAACTGTACTCCAGGGAGAATGCTGTCACTGAGACTGCCCTCAATGCAGCCCAGCCTCTACCAGTCATGGATGAGCTGGACATACAGCCAACCAAATCGGAACTCAGTGATGCCATTGATTCCCTAGCCAGCGGAAAAGCCCCTGGGAAGGACAGCATTACCCCTGAAATAATCAAGAGTGCCAAGCCTGCTATACTCTCAGCACTACATGAACTGCTATGCCTGTGCTGGGACGAGGGAGCAGTACCCCAGGACATGCGCGATGCCAACATCATCACCCTCTATAAAAACAAAGGTGACCGCGGTGACTGCAACAACTACCGTGGAATCTCCCTGCTCAGCATAGTGGGGAAAGTCTTTGCTCGAGTCGCTCTGAACAGGCTCCAGAAGCTGGCCGAGCGCGTCTACCCTGAGGCACAGTGTGGCTTTCGTGCAGAGAGATCGACTATTGACATGCTGTTCTCCCTTCGTCAGATACAGGAGAAATGCCGTGAACAACAGATGCCCCTCTACATTGCTTTCATTGATCTCACCAAAGCCTTTGACCTCGTCAGCAGACGTGGTCTCTTCAGACTACTAGAAAAGATCGGATGTCCACCAAAGCTACTAAGTATCATCACCTCATTCCATGACAATATGAAAGGCACAATTCAACATGGTGGCTCCTCATCAGAGCCCTTTCCTATCCTGAGTGGTGTGAAACAGGGCTGTGTTCTCGCACCCACACTTTTTGGGATTTTCTTCTCCCTGCTGCTTTCACATGCGTTCAAATCCTCTGAAGAAGGAATTTTCCTCCACACAAGATCAGGGGGCAGGTTGTTCAACCTTGCCCGTCTAAGAGCGAAGTCCAAAGTACGGAAAGTCCTCATCAGAGAACTCCTCTTTGCTGACGATGCTGCTTTAACATCTCACACTGAAGAATGCCTGCAGAGTCTCATCGACAGGTTTGCGTCTGCCTGCAATGAATTTGGCCTAACCATCAGCCTCAAGAAAACGAACATCATGGGGCAGGATGTCAGAAATGCTCCATCCATCAATATTGGCGACCACGCTCTGGAAGTGGTTCAAGAGTTCACCTACCTAGGCTCAACTATCACCAGTAACCTGTCTCTAGATGCAGAAATCAACAAGCGCATGGGTAAGGCTTCCACTGCTATGTTCAGACTGGCCAAGAGAGTGTGGGAAAATGGCGCACTGACACGGAACACAAAAGTCCGAGTGTATCAGGCCTGTGTCCTCAGTACCTTGCTCTACGGCAGCGAGGCCTGGACAACGTATGCCAGCCAAGAGCGACGTCTCAATTCATTCCATCTTCGCTGCCTTCGGAGAATACTTGGCATCAGGTGGCAGGACTATATCTCCAACACAGAAGTCCTTAAAGCGGCCAACATCCCCAGCTTATACACACTACTGAGTCAGCGGCGCTTGAGATGGCTTGGCCATGTGAGCCGCATGGAAGATGGCAGGATCCCCAAAGACACATTGTACAGCGAGCTCGCCACTGGTATCAGACCCACCGGCCGTCCATGTCTCCGTTATAAAGACGTCTGCAAACGCGACATGAAATCGTGTGACATTGATCACAAGTCGTGGGAGTCAGTTGCCAGCATTCGCCAGAGCTGGCGGGCAGCCATAAAGACAGGGCTAAATTGTGGCGAGTCGAAGAGACTTAGTAGTTGGCAGGAAAAAAGACAGAGGCGCAAGGGGAGAGCCAACTGTGCAACAGCCCCAACAAACAAATTTCTCTGCAGCACCTGTGGAAGAGCCTGTCACTCCAGAATTGGCCTTTATAGCCACTCCAGGCGCTGCTTCACAAACCACTGACCACCTCCAGGCGCGTATCCATTGTCTCTCGAGATAAGGAGGCCCAAAAGAAACATTAAATAGCTTTATACAAGAATCTTCCTTCCTGTAACATTCATCGAGACAAAATGTTGCCTATAACCAAATTTCCATATAATGGATCAAGGTTAGTATCTGTGATTTAGGTATCAGCTGTGGCTCATTGGTAACCTTGGAGCCTCTTACCTTTGAGTCAGTGGGTTGTGGGTTCATGTCCCACTCCAGAGACTTGAGCATAGAATTTAGGTTGGCACTCCAGTACAGTGTTGAGGGGACACTGCACTGTTGAAGGTCCTGTCTTTTGGCTGAGACATTAAACTGAGGCCCTTCAGTCCTCGGAAGTTCTCCCTGGTGACATGGCCAATATTTATACCTCAACCAACATCAATAAGTCGATTATCTGGTCATTCTCACATTGCTGCTTATGGGAGTTTGCTATGCACAAATTTATTTCCTGTATTTCCTAGATTACACAGTCAAAAATACTTCATTGGCTATAAAGCATTTGGAACGTCCTGAGGTCGTGAAAGGTGGTATATGTCTTTTTTCTTTATCAAATGAGCAGAAAATGCCTGTAAACAACACATTTATATCAAGTTATTGCCAAGATTTTTTCATATTGATAGCACATACATAGATGCAAGTGTACAGGGAAAGGCATGATATCAAGCAGCAATGCTTATTAAACACCCGGGAGTGTTTCCTTCCCTATGTCTTGGGGCTGTTGCTAATGCAGCCATGATAGGTTGCTGAGGATGGGATTTACTGCTATCTCCTCTCCTCCTGCTTTCCAGTGACAGACGAAATAATGAACAGTAACCATTACAGAGTGCTGTATATTTGCATTTCTCTTTTGGAAATTAGAGATGCAGATAGATTTATGGTTTCAGCGCTTGAAACTGTTTCTTTACTAAAGATTAGGCAAACAACTCCATAATCTGCTGGAATGTGAAAGTGAGAAGTGAAATGCACTGTTATATTTACAATAATTGGAGCTTTTATCTATCCTAGCTGCCCCACCTCCAACGCACAAACATTGACTAGGTTGCTGACAGAGGCGCCCCTTCTGTTTAGCAGCTGTGTGCAAACATGCTTCCTGAGGTCTGAGTCAGGAGGGAGTTGAAGGATACAAGTTGGATGTGGACCAAGAGAGTGATCAGGCTGCCTGAACAATAGTTGAAAATATAAAAAAGAAAGTCTTGCATTTATGTAGGATCTTTCACAACCTCAGGATGTTACAAAGTACTTTACAGCCATAGAAGTACTTTTGAAGTGTACACACTGTTGTAATGGAGGAAATGCAGCAGTCAGTTTGTGCAAAGCAAGCTTCCACAAACAGGAATGTGATAATAACCAGATAATCTGCTTTTAGTGATGTTGGTTGAGGGAATTAAGATTGGTCAGGAGAACTCCCCTCCTCTTCATCAAAATAGTGCCGTGGGATCATTTTCATCCACCTGTGGGGGCAGACGGAGCTTTGGTTTAATATCACATTCACCAGGCAGCACCTCTGAGTGCAGAACTCCCTCACGACTGCACTGAAGTGTCAGTCTACATGTTGTGGTCAAATTCCTGGAATATGACTTGAATCCATAACTTTCTAATGCAGAAATGACAGTGCTACCCACTGAGCCATGGCTGACACCATGAAATGCAGGAAGAAGAACTCATATGTAATGTCTAAGGTTTTCATTTTCTTCTGTCCTGAAAATGCTAACTCAGGCTGGGTACAGTGCCACAGACATTGTATGTTGGGTACTGACCAAACTGATGGAGCTGCGGGCTGACAAGGCCCCGGGTCCTGATGGGCTTCATCCTAGGGTTTTAAAAGAGGTGGCTAATAAGTAGTAGATGCTTTGGTGTTGATTTTTCAACATTTGCAAGAGTCTGGAAAGGTTCCATCAGACTGGAAAGTAGCAAATATCACCCCTCTATTCAAGAAGGAGGGGGAGGCAGAAAACAGTAACTATAGGCCAGTTTAAAGTCCTGATACCCGACCCGAACCCAAAGGGACCCGACGACATGTGCTGGGTTCGGGTCGGGTCGGGTTGCACTTCCAGGTCCGGCATTCGGGCTCGGGTTGGGCCGGGTCAGACACGCTCTATCACAGGTAAGTGGCTCCAATGTTAATTTAATTTTCGAACTAGAAATGTGGTTTTGTTAGTTATTTTAAGCTTGTGCAGATCAGTAACAAAGTGAAAAATGGAAGGTAAGTTAACTGATGGTCGGGTCGGGTCGGGTGCGGGAAAAAATGGAAGGCCTCGGGCCAGGTGGGGCTCGGGTCAGATGTGCTTCTGTAGGGCTCGGGTCAGGTTTTTTTTGCAGACCCGAGCAAGCCTTTAAGACAGTTAGCTTAATATCTGTCATGGGGAAGGTGTTAGAATCGATCATTACGGAGGTTATAGCTGGGCACTTAGAAAAACCCGAGGTTACCGGGAATAGTCAGCATGGTTTTGTGAAAGGGGAATCATATTTAACCAATTTATTGGAGTTCTTTGAATGTGCCGTGGATAAAGGGAAGCCCGTTGACATACTGTACTTGGATTTCCAGAAGGCATTTGACAAGGTGCCACATAAAAGGTCATTGCGCAAAGTAGGAGCTCATGGTGTAGGGGCTAACATATTAACATGGATAGAAGATTGACAGGCTGGCAGAAAACAGACAGTATACATAAATGGGTGCTTTTCTGATTGGCAGGATATGACGAGTGGAGTCTGTGCTGGGGCCTCAACCTTTTACAATTTATATCAATGACATTGATGAGGGGAGGATGGCATGGTAGCTAAATTTGCAGATGACACAAAGTGGGGAAAAATCTGGCAGATGGAGGATAATGTGGGAAAATGTGAAGTTGTTCACTTTGGCAGGAAGAATAAAAAAGCAGAGTATTACTTAAATGGAGAACGACTGCAGAATTCCGGGGTGCTGAGGGATCTAGGTGTTCTAGTGCATGAGTTTCAAAAAATTAGTATGGAGGTACAGCAAGTAATAAAGAAGGCTAATGGAATGTTATTCTTTATTACGAGAGGAATTCAAAATAAAAGTAAGGATGTTATGCTTCAGTTATACAGGGCATTGGTGAGACCACATCTCAAATACTGTGTGCAGTTTTGGTCTCCTTATTTAAAGAAGGATGTAAATGCATTGGAGGTGGTTCAGAGGAGGTTTACTAGATTGATACCTGGAATGAGCGGGTTGTCTTACGAGGAAAGATTGGACAGACTGGGCTTGTTTTCACTGGAATTTAGAAGAATGAGGGGAGACTTGATTGAAGTTTATAAAATCCTGAACGGTCTTGACAAGGTGGATGTGGAGAGGATGTTTCCTATTGTGGGTGAGTCCAGAATAAGGGGACACTGTTTTAAAATTAGGGTCGCCCTTTTAGGACAGAGATAAGGGAACATTTTTTCTCTCAAAGGGTTGTGCGACTTTGGAATGCTCTGTCTCAGAAGGTGGTGGAGGCAGGGGTCATTAAATATTTTTAAGGCGGAGCTAGATGGATTCTTGTTGGACAAGGGAATCAAGGGTTATCGGGTTAGATGGGAATTTGGAATTTGAAACACAAACAGATCAGCCATGATCTTATTGAATGGCGGAGCAGGCTCGAGGGGCCTGAATGTCCTACTTCTGCTCCTAATTCGTATGTTCTTATGTCTTGAACTTCACTATTTTTTTTACCTGCGTGATTCCATACAGCATCAACTGGCTATTGGTCCGTAGAATGCATCACAGCCAACCCTGATCCTGTCCCCCTGTGTCCACACACATGCACTTTTTAACAGGAACTGGCACGAAGAGCAGGAACCAATGCTGGTTTTCCCTTCTCCCTAGCCCAAAGACACTGAGAGCAGTTTTAGTAAACCCTCCCCTCTTGGTCCAGCTGCTCAGCCACCTGATTTAACAAGTTGGTGCACACCTAGGATCGAACCCGGGATCTTCCTGGTCTGTATGGCTCAGCTCCAGACTTGAAAGCTGAGTTGGCAAATGCAGAGTTTTATGTTTTTAAAGACATGGTTTAGGGCTATATTTCCCTGTAATCAACACTTGATAATATAGTTCAGATTAATGCATGTTCATTGATATTTCACATCATTCTCTATTTGTTGTGACAGAACACTGTGCGACAGAGCTCCAAACGACTGAATTCTGAACACTGTGAGAATGTTTTGTTACTTGTAACCTCTCCCTCCTGCACATTTACATAGAAGTTACAACACGGACACAGGCTCCTCAGCCCAAATGTCCGTGTTTTCTTTATTCGTCCTTGGGATGTGGGCGTCGCTGGCTAGGCCAGCATTTGTTGCCCATCCCTAATTGCCCTTGAGAAGGTGGTGGTGAGCCGCTGCAGTCCGTGGGGTGTGGGTACACCCTCAGTGCAGTGAGGGAGCGAGTTCCAGGATTTTGGCCCAGTGACAGTGAAGGAATGACAATATAGTTCCAAGTCAGGATGGTGTGTGGCTTGGAGGAGAACCTGCTTCTGCTGCCCTTGTCCTTCTAGCTGGTAGAGGTCACGGGTTTGGAAGATGTTATGAAGGGAGCCTTGGTGAGTTGGTGTTCATCCTCCACATGAACTCTAGTCCTAATCCCAGGTACCCGCCCTGTTTTCGTATTCCTTTACCTCCCTTTTCTTCACCCAGTTATCTGACCTATTCTTAAATCAGTAACTCTGATAATGCATTTCACAGCCACACAATCCTCTGTGTGGAAAAATAAAGATTCCCCTGCTCTATGTCATAAATATTTTATATCTTATTTCCCCCCATTCTTTGGAAGGTGGCAAGGCCTCCTGTGCTAGGTGTCTGGTCACGTTGGCAGCTGTCTGCAGCTGAGTCAAAAGGCCCACATGTGTCAGCCTAAATTAAAAGCAGATAGTGCTGGAAATACTCAACAGGCCTGGTAACCTTCTGATGAACGGTCACAGACCTGAAACGTTAATTCTGCTTCTCTCTCCATAGAAGCTGCCAGACCTGCTGAGTATTTCCAGCACTTTCTGCTTTTATTTCAGATTTCCAGCATCCGCAGGATTCTGCTTTTATTCTATGAGTCAGCCTAGACAGCAAATGCCAGCAGGGATCACAGCCAATCTGAATCTATTCCCACCTCACCCACACCCACAATATGGGAATAGTGGCATAGTGGTTTGTTACTGGACTAATAATCCAGAGCCTGGCCAAATGAGCCCGTGACATGGTGCTGGATTTTCCCGTGGGCTCCAGAACCCCGACATCAAGACTAAATGGGGGTCCTGAGCTGTACTTGCCGCCAGCAAGACTGTTGGTGCAACCCTCCTGGAGGCATCTTACTAATTGGCCGGCTCCATGCTTGCCTCACTGTGGCAGGCCCAATCAGAGGGCTGGCAGCATTGCAGCCTCAGCAGCCCCGCCGGGAGAGATGTGTGCTGCTGAGGCAGTTTGGGGAGCATCTCAATGTGGAGGCGCCCTCACTGGCTAACACAGAAGGGCTGCACTGAAGACTTCTGAAGCTGGTAGGAACATTGGGATGGAGGGGGAACACCTCTGCAGGTTCAGACGCTGCTGCAATCGCAGCCTTTCATCCACGTGGCACCGTGACAGGGGCATGGAGCCTCTGGCTCTGATGGCACCCCCTTCCTGCCGCAGGGATGCCACCTCCAATGAGCTGGCGGTCTCGGCATGTAGCGGTGGGGGGGGGGGGCCACTCTGCCAGTGAGGGCATTCCGGCGACGCCACAAATTCGCCCCTAATTGGTGCCTGAACCACCCTAATTGGCTGCCTACATCCATGGAGCAATAATATGGGAATGGTGGCATAGTGGTTACTGGACTAATAATCCATTGACCTGGATGAATGATCCGGAGACATGGTGCTGAATTTTCCCGCACTCTTCAGAACCCCGACGTCGGGACTAAATGGGGGTCCTGAGCTGTACTTTCCACCAGCGAGACTGTCAGTGGAACCCTCCTGAAGGCATTCTACTAATTGGCCGGCTCCACGCTTGTCGTCAGGCGGGCTCCGGCTGCTGCAGTCTCAATTAGAAGGCTGGAAAAATCCAGCCCATGGGTTCAAATCCCACCACGCAGCTGGGGAATTTAAATACAATTAATTGAGTTGCTCTTAAAAAATACAATTAATTAAATACAATTAATTGAGTCACAGTGAGGCAAGCTTGAGTTGTGTACCTATCATAACCTCTGCATCACCAACTCGTTCTTTCACACTAAACCCTGTCACCAGGTTTCATGGAGGCACCCAAGATCACGTCGTTGGCACCAGCTAGACCTCATTGTCACAAGGCGAGCCGCCTTAAACAGTGTTCAAATCACACGCAGCTTCCACAGTGCGGACTGCGACACCGACCACTCCCTGGTGTGCAGCAAGGTTAGACTCAGACCAAAGAAGTTGCATCATTCCAAGCAGAAGGGCCACCCGCGCATCAACACGAGCAGAATTTCTCACCCACAGCTGTTACAAAAATTTCTAAATTCACTTGTAACAGCCCTTCAAAACACTCCCACAGGGGATGCTGAGACCAAGTGGGCCCACATCAGAGACGCCATCTATGAGTCAGCTTTGACCACCTACGGCAAAAGTGCGAAGAGAAATGCAGACTGGTTTCAATCTCATAATGAAGAGCTGGAACCTGTCATAGCCGCTAAGCGCATTGCACTTTTGAACTACAAGAAAGCCCCCAGCGATTTAACATCCGCAGCACTTAAAGCAGCCAGAAGTACTGCACAAAGAACAGCTAGGCGTTGCGCAAACGACTACTGGCAACACCTATGCAGTCATATTCAGCTGGCCTCAGACACCGGAAACATCAGAGGAATGTATGATGGCATGAAGAGAGCTCTTGGGCCAACCATCAAGAAGATCACCCCCCTCAAATCTAAATCGGGGGACATAATCACTGACCAACGCAAACAGATGGACCGCTGGGTTGAGCACTACCTAGAACTGTACTCCAGGGAGAATGCTGTCACTGAGACTGCCCTCAATGCAGCCCAGCCTCTACCAGTCATGGATGAGCTGGAATACAGCCAACCAAATCGGAACTCAGTGATGCCATTGATTCCCTAGCCAGCGGAAAAGCCCCTGGGAAGGACAGCATTACCCCTGAAATAATCAAGAGTGCCAAGCCTGCTATACTCTCAGCACTACATGAACTGCTATGCCTGTGCTGGGACGAGGGAGCAGTACCCCAGGACATGCGCGATGCCAACATCATCACCCTCTATAAAAACAAAGGTGACCGCGGTGACTGCAACAACTACCGTGGAATCTCCCTGCTCAGCATAGTGGGGAAAGTCTTTGCTCGAGTCGCTCTGAACAGGCTCCAGAAGCTGGCCGAGCGCGTCTACCCTGAGGCACAGTGTGGCTTTCGTGCAGAGAGATCGACTATTGACATGCTGTTCTCCCTTCGTCAGATACAGGAGAAATGCCGTGAGCAACAGATGCCCCTCTACATTGCTTTCATTGATCTCACCAAAGCCTTTGACCTCGTCAGCAGACGTGGTCTCTTCAGACTACTAGAAAAGATCGGATGTCCACCAAAGCTACTAAGTATCATCACCTCATTCCATGACAATATGAAAGGCACAATTCAACATGGTGGCTCCTCATCAGAGCCCTTTCCTATCCTGAGTGGTGTGAAACAGGGCTGTGTTCTCGCACCCACACTTTTTGGGATTTTCTTCTCCCTGCTGCTTTCACATGCGTTCAAATCCTCTGAAGAAGGAATTTTCCTCCACACAAGATCAGGGGGCAGGTTGTTCAACCTTGCCCGTCTAAGAGCGAAGTCCAAAGTACGGAAAGTCCTCATCAGAGAACTCCTCTTTGCTGACGATGCTGCTTTAACATCTCACACTGAAGAATGCCTGCAGAGTCTCATCGACAGGTTTGCGTCTGCCTGCAATGAATTTGGCCTCACCATCAGCCTCAAGAAAACGAACATCATGGGGCAGGATGTCAGAAATGCTCCATCCATCAATATTGGCGACCACGCTCTGGAAGTGGTTCAAGAGTTCACCTACCTAGGCTCAACTATCACCAGTAACCTGTCTCTAGATGCAGAAATCAACAAGCGCATGGGTAAGGCTTCCACTGCTATGTCCAGACTGGCCAAGAGAGTGTGGGAAAATGGCGCACTGACACGGAACACAAAAGTCCGAGTGTATCAGGCCTGTGTCCTCAGTACCTTGCTCTACGGCAGCGAGGCCTGGACAACGTATGCCAGCCAAGAGCGACGTCTCAATTCATTTCATCTTCGCTGCCTTCGGAGAATACTTGGCATCAGGTGGCAGGACTATATCTCCAACACAGAAGTCCTTGAAGCGGCCAACACCCCCAGCTTATACACACTACTGAGTCAGCGGCGCTTGAGATGGCTTGGCCATGTGAGCCGCATGGAAGATGGCAGGATCCCCAAAGACACATTGTACAGCGAGCTCGCCACTGGTATCAGACCCACCGGCCGTCCATGTCTCCGTTATAAAGACGTCTGCAAACGCGACATGAAATCGTGTGACATTGATCACAAGTCGTGGGAGTCAGTTGCTAGCATTCGCCAGAGCTGGCGGGCAGCCATAAAGACAGGGCTAAATTGTGGCGAGTCGAAGAGACTTAGTAGTTGGCAGGAAAAAAGACAGAGGCGCAAGGGGAGAGCCAACTGTGCAACAGCCCCAACAAACAAATTTCTCTGCAGCACCTGTGGAAGAGCCTGTCACTCCAGAATTGGCCTTTATAGCCACTCCAGGCGCTGCTTCACAAACCACTGACCACCTCCAGGCGCGTATCCATTGTCTCTCGAGATAAGGAGGCCCAAAAAGAAAAAGAAAAAAGAAAAAAGAATTAAATCAATCTGGAATCAAAAAGCTAGAATCAGTAATGAAACTACCAGATTGTTGTAAAAACCCATCTGGTTTACTAACATTCTTTGGGGAAGGAAATCTGCCGTCTTTAGCTGGTCTGGCCTACATGTGACTCCAGACCCACAGCAATGTGGTTGACTCTTAACTGCCCTCTGAAAGGGCCTAGCAAACCATTCCATTGTAAAAAACCACAAGAAAAAGTTGAATAAGAATAAAACCGGGCGGACCACCTGGGTTCGACCTAGGCAATGGAAACAACAAAGGCACACTCAGGCCAGTCAGCCCTGTAAAGTCCTCCTAGCTTACATCTGGGGACTTGTGCCAAAATTAGGAGAGCTTTCCGACGGACTAGTCGAGCAACAGCCTGACATACTAATTCTCACTGAATCATACTTTATAACTGATGTCCTGAACTCTTCCAACGCCATCCCACTGGCAGGACAAATCCACCAGAGCTAGCAGCACAGTGGTATACAGTTAGGAAGGAGTGGCCCTGGGAGTCCTCAACATTGACTCTGGACCCCATGAAGTCTCATGGCATCAGGTCAAACATGAGCAAGGAAACCTCCTGCTGATTACCACCGACTGTCCACCCTCAGCTGATGAATCAGTGCTCCTTCATGTTGAAGACCACTTGGAAGATGCACTGAGGGTAGCAAGGGCACAGAATGTACTCTGCGTAGGGAACTTCAACGTCTATCACCAAGAATGACTCGGCAGCACCATTACGGACTGAACCCTGAAGGACATAATTGCCAGAGTGGGCCTGCAGCAGGTGGTAAGAGAGCCAACAAGAAGGAAAAACCTTCTTGACCTCATCCTCACCAGTCTACCTGTCGCAGATGCCACTGTCCATGATAGTATTGGTATGACTGACCACCGCACAGTCCTTGTGGAGACGAAGTCCCATCTTCAGACAGAGGACACCCTCCATCGTGTTGTGTGGCACTACCGCCGTGCTAAAGGGATAGATTCAGAACAGATCTAGAAGCTCAAATTGGACATCCATGAGGCACTGTGGGCTATCATCATCAGCAGAATTGTATTCGACCACAATCTGTAACCTCATGGCCCAGAATATACCATCAAGCCAGGGGATCAGCAGTGTAGGAGAGCATGCCAGGTGCAGCTTCAGGCATAGCCAAGAATGAGCTGACAAACTGGTGAAGCTAAACACAGGACGACATGCATGCTAAACAGCGGAAGCAGCATACTATAGACAGAGCTAAGCAATCCCACAACCAACAGATTAGACAAAGCTCTGCAGTCCTGCCTCATCCAGTTGTGAATGGTGATGGACAATTAAACAACTAAAGGAGGAGGAGGCTGCATGAACATCCCCATCCTGAATGATGGCAGAGTCCAGCATGTGAGTGCAAAAGACAAGACTGAAGCGTTTACAGCCATTTTCAGCCAGAAGTGCCGAGTGGGTGATCCATCTCGACCTCCTCCTGAGGTCTCCACTATCACAGATGCCATTTTTCTGCCAACTCAGTTCACTCCAGGCGACATTGCTGAGCGCACTGCGTACAGCAAAGGCTGTGGGCTTCGGCAACATCCCGGCTGTAGCGATGCAGAGCTAACTGCGTCCCTAGCCAAGTTGTTCATGTACAGCTACAACACTGGCGTGTACCCGACAATGTGGAAAATTACTCTGGTATGCCCTGTCCACAAAAAGCAAGATAAAGTCAACCCAGCTAAATACTGTCCCATCAGCATACTTTAAATCATCAGCAAAGTGATGGAAGGTGTTGTTGACAGTGCTATCAAGCGGCACTTCCTCAACAATAACCTCTTCACTGAAGCTCAGTTTGGGTTCTTTCAGGGCCATTTGGCTCCAGACCTCATTACAGCCTTGGTCAAACATGGACACAAGAGCTGAATTCCAGAGGTGCGGTGACAGCGACTGCCTTTGACATCAAGGCAGCATTTGGCTGGTATCAAGGAGCCCAGGCAAAATTGAAGTTAATGGGATTTGTGGAAAACTCTCCACTGGCTGGGGTCATACATAGTAGAAAGGAAGATTATTGAAGCTGTTGGAGGCCAATCATCGCAGCCCCAAGACATCACTGCAGGAGTTCCACAGGACAGTGTTCCAGGCCCAAACATATTCAGCTGCTTCATCAATGACCTTCTGTCTAACATAAGGTCAGAATTGGGGATGTGTGCTGATGATTGCACAGTTTTCAGTATCATTCACAACTCCTCAGAAACTGAAGCAGTCCGTGCCCACCTGTAGCACGACCTGAACAACATTCAGGCTTGGGCTGACAAGTGGCAAGAAACATTCATGCCACACAAGTGCCAGGCAATGATGATCTCCCAGAAGAGAGAATCTAACCACCTCACCTTGACATTCAAGAGCATTACCATTGCTGAATCCTCCACCATCAACATCCTGGGGTTACCATTGACCAGAAAGGTAACTGGACCAGCTATATAAATACTGCGACTACATATAGGCATATTAATAGTACGAGGGTGATAAAAGGAGGAGTGGGGCCGATTATGGACCAGAAAGGGGATTTACACATGGAGGCAGAGGGCATAGCTGAGGTATTAAATGAAAACTTTGCATCTGTCTTTACCAAGGAAAAAGATGCAACCCAGGCAATGTTGAAAGAGGAGGTATTTCAGACACTAGAGGGGTTTAAAATTGATAAAGAGGAAGTATTGGATAGGCTGTCTGTAGTTAAAGTGGATGAAGCACCAGGACCAGATGAGATGCATTCAAGGATACTGAGGGAACTGAGGGTGGAAATCGTAAAGGCACTGGCCATAATTTTTCAGTCTTCCTTGGACTTGGGGAGTGGTGCCAGAGGATTGGAGAATTGAAATCGTTACACCCTTGTTCAAAAAAGGGTGTAAAGATAAGTCCAGCAACTATAGGCCAATCAGTTTAACTTCAGTAGTGGGGAAACTTATAGAAGAAATAATTCGGGACAAAATTAATAGTCACATGGACAAATGCAAGTTAATTAAGGGAAGCCGCATGGATTTCTTAAGGGAAAATTATGTTTAACTAATCTGCTGGAGTTTTTTGAGGAGGTAACAGAGAGGGTTGATGAGGGCAATGCAGTTGATGTGGTGTACATGGACTTTCAAAAGGTGTTTGATACAGTGTCGCACAACAGACTTGTGAGCAAACCCCTGGCCCATGGAATAAAAGGGATGGTAGCAACATGGATACAAAATTGGCCGAGTGACAGGAGACAAAGAGTCGTGGTTAATGGGTGTCTTTCGGGCTGAAGGAAGGTTTACAGTGGTGTTCCCCAGGGAACAGTGTTGGGACCCTTGCTTTTCCTGATATATATTAATGGCCTAGACCTTGGTGTACAGGGCACAATTTCAAAGTTTGCAGATGATATGAAACTTAAAAGCATTGTGAACTGTGAGGAGGATAGTGTAGGACTTCAAAAGGACATAGACAAGTTGGTGGAATGGGTGGACAGGTGGCAGATGAAGTTCAATGCAGAGAAATGTGAAATGATTCATTTTGGTAGGAAGAACATGGAGAGAATATAAAATAAAGGGTACAATTCTAAAGGGGGTGCAGGCGCCGAGGGACCTAGGTGTATATGTGCATAAGTCATCGACGGTGGCAGGACAGGTTGAGAGAGCAGTTAATAAAGCATACAGTATCCTGGGCTTTATTAAAAAGGACATAGAGTACAAGAGCAAGGAAGCTGTGTTGAACTTGTGTAAGACACTAGTTCGGCCTCAGCTGGAGTATTGCGTCCAGTTCTGGGCATCGCAGTTTAGGAAAGATGTGAGGGCATTGGAGAGAGTACAGAAAAGATTCACGAAAATGGTTCCAAGGATGAGGAATTTCAGTTATGAAGATAGATTGGAGAAATTAGGACTTTTTTGCTTGGATAAGAGAAGGCTGAGAGGTGATTTGATAGAGGTATTCAAAATCATGAGGGACCTGGACAGAGTAGATAGAGAAAAACTGATTCCACTCGTGAAAGGATGAAGAACGAGAGGGCACAGATTTAAAATATTTGGTAAGAGAAGCAAAAGCGACATGAGAAAAAACTTTTTCTCGCAGCGAGTGCTTAAGGCCTGGAATGCACTGCCTGAGAATGTGGTGGAGGCAGATTCAATTGAAGCTTTCAAAAGGGAATTAGACTGTTATATGAAAAGGAAGAATGTGCAGGGTTACAGGGAGAAAGCAGGGGAATGGAACTGAGGGAATTGCTCTTTCAGAGAGCCAGTGTGGACATGATGGGCCGAATGTCCTCCTTCTGCACTGTAACAATTCTGTGATTCTGTGATGAAAAGGTCAGAGGCTGGGAATTCTGCAGCGAGTAACTCACCTCCTGACACCCCAAAGCCTGTCCACCATTTACAAAGCACAAGTCAGGAGTGTGATGGAATACTCTCCACTTGCCTGGATGGGTGCAGCTCCAACAACACTCAAGAAGCTTGACGCCATCCAGGACAAAGCAGCCCGCTTGACTGGAACCCCATCCACAACCCCCGGTGCACTTTGGCAGCAGTGTGTACCATAGACAAGATGCACTGCAGCAACTTGCCAAGGCTCCTTTGACAGCATCTTCCAAATCCATGACCTGTGCTACCTAGAAGAACAGGGGCAGCAGGAGCATGGGAACACCACCACCTGCAAGTTTCCTCCAAGTCACACACCATCCTGACTTATAAATATAATTAACATTGCTTCGCTGTGACTGGGTTAAAATCCTAGAACTCCCTCCCTAACAGCACTGTAGGTGTACCTACACATATAGAATGCTGTTATTCAAGAAGGCAGCTCACCACCAATGTTTCAAGGGAAATTAGGGATGGACAGTAAATGCTGACCATGCCAGCAATGTTCACATCGCACTAATGAATAAAACAAAGCTCACACCCACACTGACACCCACACTCACACTCACACCCACACTCACCCTCACACCCACACTCACACCCACACTCAAACTCACACCTACACCCAAACCCACACCCACACTCACACCCACACTCACACACACTCACACACACTCACACCCACACTCATACCCACACACACTCACACCCACACTCACACTCACACTCACACCCACACTCACACCCACACTCACACCCACACCCACACTCACACCCACACCCACACTCACACTCACATTCACACCCACACTCACACTCACATTCACACCCACACACACACTCACACCCACACTCACACCCACACTCACACCCACACTCACACTCACACTCACACTCACATTCACACACACTCACACCCACACCTACACCCACACCCACAACCACACCCACACCCACACTCACACCTACACCCACACCCACACCCACACTCACACTCACACCCACACTCACACACACACTCACATTCACACCCACACTCACACACACTCACACTCACACCCACACTCACACCCACACTCACACCCACACTCACTCACACCCACACCCACACCCACACTCACGCTCACGCTCACACCCACACCCACACCCACACCCACACCCACACTCACGCTCACACTCACACTCACACCCACACTCACACACACTCACACTCACACACACTCACACTCACACCCACACTCACACCCACACTCACACCCACACTCACACACACTCACACCCACACCCACACTCACGCTCACACTCACACTCACACCTACACCCACACTCACACCCACACTCACACACACTCACACCCACACTCACACCCACACTCACACACACACTCACACACACACACTCACACTCACACACACTCACACCCACACTCACACACACTCACACCCACACCCACACTCACGCTCACGCTCACACTCACACCTACACCCACACCCACACCCACACTCACGCTCACGCTCACACTCACGCTCACACTCACACTCACACTCACACTCACACCTACACCCACACTCACACCCACACTCACACCCACACCCACACTCACACCCACACTCACACCCACACCCACACTCACACCCACACCCACACCCACACTCACACCCACACCCACACCCACACCCACACCCACACCCACACTCACACCCACACTCACACCCACACTCACACTGACACCCACACTCTCACTCACACTCACACTCACACCCACACCCACACCCACACCCACACCCACACTCACGCTCACACTCACACTCACACTCACACTCACACTCACACCTACACCCACACTCACACCCACACTCACACCCACACTCACACCCACACTCACACACACACCCACACTCACACTCACACACACACTCACACACACTCACACTCACACACACTCACACTCACACCCACACTCACACACACTCACACCCACACTCATACCCACACACACTCACACCCACACTCACACTCACACTCACACCCACACTCACACCCACACTCACACCCACACCCACACTCACACCCACACCCACACTCACACTCACATTCACACCCACACTCACACTCACATTCACACCCACACACACACTCACACCCACACTCACACCCACACACACACTCACACCCACACTCACACCCACACTCACACCCACACTCACACTCACACTCACACTCACATTCACACACACTCACACCCACACCTACACCCACACCCACACCCACACCCACACCCACACTCACACCTACACCCACACCCACACCCACACTCACACTCACACCCACACTCACACACACACTCACATTCACACCCACACTCACACACACTCACACTCACACCCACACTCACACCCACACTCACTCACACCCACACCCACACCCACACTCATGCTCACGCTCACACCCACACCCACACCCACACCCACACCCACACTCACGCTCACACTCACACTCACACCCACACTCACACACACTCACACTCACACACACTCACACTCACACCCACACTCACACCCACACTCACACCCACACTCACACACACTCACACCCACACCCACACCCACACTCACGCTCACACTCACACTCACACCTACACCCACACTCACACCCACACTCACACACACTCACACCCACACTCACACCCACACTCACACACACACTCACACACACACACTCACACTCACACACACTCACACCCACACTCACACACACTCACACCCACACCCACACTCACGCTCACGCTCACACTCACACCCACACCCACACCCACACCCACACTCACGCTCACACTCACGCTCACACTCACACTCACACTCACACCTACACCCACACTCACACCCACACTCACACCCACACTCACACCCACACCCACACCCACACCCACACCCACACTCACACCCACACCCACACCCACACCCACACCCACACTCACACCCACACTCACACCCACACTCACACTGACACCCACACCCACACTCTCACTCACACTCACACCCACACCCACACCCACACCCACACCCACACTCACGCTCACACTCACACTCACACTCACACTCACACCTACACCCACACTCACACCCACACTCACACCCACACTCACACCCACACTCACACACACACCCACACTCACACTCACACTCACACACACACTCACACACACTCACACTCACACACACTCACACTCACACCCACACTCACACACACTCACACCCACACCCACACCCACACTCACGCTCACACCCACACCCACACTCACGCTCACACTCACACCTACACCCACACCCACACCCACGCCCACACTCACGCTCACACTCACACTCACACCTACACCCACACCCACACCCACGCCCACACTCACGCTCACACTCACGCTCACACTCACACCTACACCCACACCCACACCCACACTCACGCTCACGCTCACACTCACACTCACACTCACACCTACACCCACACTCACACCCACACTCACACACACTCACACTCACACTCACACCCACACTCACACCCACACCCACACTCACACCCTCACTCACACTCACACCCACACTCACACTGACACCCACACTCACACCGACACTCACACCCACACTCACACCTACACCCACACCCACACACACACCCACACACACACCCACACTCACACCCACACTCACACCCACACCCACACCCACACCCACACCCACACCCACACTCACACCCACACTCACACTCACACTCACACCCACACTCACACTCATAGTCACATCAAACTCACATCCACTCAGACTACACACACACGCATTTCCTCCCCCATTCGTACCTATACAAACATTCACACCCACCCTCACACACATTCACGCTCAGACTCACAAACACACTCATAACTGCACCCCACACTCGTCTCTGCACTCATACTCGTGCCCATACACACACACACCTATTCCCACACTCCCTCATGCACATACACCTGAACCTACACCCATACTCACACACTGACACTCGCATTCGCACATGCACCCAATGTTCCCTCTAAGCTGCATGCCCGTGCAGCAACCCTGAAGTTACATACGAACATATGAATTAGGAGTAGGCCACTTGGCCCTTCGAGCCTGCTCCGCCATTCAATAAGTTCATGGCTGAACTGATTACTCCACATTTCCACCGACCTCCAATAACCTTTCAGCCCCCTGCTTATCAAGAATCTATCTACCTCTGCTTAAAAATATTCAAAGACTCTGCTTCCACTGCCTTTTGAGGAAGAGAATTCCAAAGACATAAACCCCTCTGAGAGAAAAAATTTCTTCTCATCTCTGTCTTAAATGGGTGACCCTTTATTTTTAAACAGCAACCCCTGGTTCTAGATTCTCCCACACGGGGAAACATCCTTTCCACATCCACCCTGTCAAGTCCCCTCAGGATCTTATATGTTTCAATCAAGTCGCCTCTTACTTTTCTAAATTCCAGCGGATACAAGCCTAGCCTGTCCAATCTTTCCTCATAAGACAGCCCACCCATTCCAGGTATTAGTCGAGTAAACCTTCTCTGTACTGCTTCCAATGTATTTACAACCTTCCTTCAACAAGGAGATCAGTACTGTACACAGTACTCCAGGTGTGGTCTCACCAATGCCCTGTATAGCTGAAGCATAATATATGCTCACACCAAAACTCACACACACCCACTCACATTCATACCCATACCTACAGCAACCCTCACACCCACAACCAGAATCACACTCATATGCTCACAGCCACTCACACTCAGCCACACACATACACACATTCACACTCATACCCACTGACATCCACCCACACCCTCACTGACACCCACTCATACTCACACGCTCACTCACATTCACTCACTCCCACACCCACT
Organism: Heterodontus francisci; assembly: GCF_036365525.1. Lineage (NCBI taxonomy): Eukaryota > Metazoa > Chordata > Chondrichthyes > Heterodontiformes > Heterodontidae > Heterodontus > Heterodontus francisci. Next base: position 23,273,163 of record NC_090403.1, on the reverse strand, counting down.
CACAGTCACCCTCACTGACTTACACCCCCATCCACTTTCAGACTCACACCATACCCAACCTCACCCTCACCAACAGATGCATCACACCCTCACTCATGCACCCACACTCACCCAACACTGACACCCAGACCCACACCAACACTCACACCCACAACCACACCCAGAACAGCCAGGCACAAAAAAACATGCCACACTCACACCCTTATACATTTACACCCTTGCTCACATCCACTCACTCCTACACCCACATCTACTCTCACATGCACACTCATACATGCATCCACACCCACTCAGACCCACACCAAAACTCATGCCTACACTCACACCCACACCAGTTACACTCACACCCACACTCACACCCACACCTGCAGACACACACACTCATACTCACACCTAGCTATATTTACATACACTCAGACTCAACAACAACAACTTATAATTATATATTTCTAATAAGGTAATAAAACATCACAAGGTGCTTCACAGGAGCATTATAAAATACAATATGACACCAAACTACTAAGGCGATATTAGGGCAGTTCGCCAAAAGCTTGGTCAAAGAGGTAGGTTTGAAGAAGTGTCTTAAAGGTGGAAGGGAGGAAATTCCAAAGCTTGGGGCCTGGACAATTGAAGACATGGCAACCAAAGGTGGAGCAATTAAAATAGGGGATGCTCAGGAGGCCAGAATTAGAGGAACACAGAGATCTCAGAGGGTTGTGGGGATGGAGGAAATTACAGAGACAGGGAGAGTTCAGGCATTGCAGGGATTTGAAAATAAGGATGAAAATTTTAAAACCGAGATGTTGCTTGATGGGAAGACAATGTAGGTCAGCGAACACAGGGATGATAGATGAACAAAAGTTGATGTGAATAAGTTTACGGGCTGCAGAGATTTAGATGACCTCAAATTTACAGAGGGTAAAATGTGAGAGGCCAGCTAAGAGTGCATTGGAATAGTCAAGTCGAGACATAACAAAGGCATGAATAAGGATTTCAGCAGCACATGAGCTGAGACAGGGGTGGAGTTGGGCGATATTATGGAGGTGAAACTAGGCGGTTTTAGTGATGGTGTGAATATGTGGACAGAAGCTCACCTTGTGGTCAAATCTGACACCAAGTTTGCTAACAGACTGGTTTAGTCTGAGACAGTTACCAGGGAAGCAGCAGCGGCAGCTGATCAGGTGGTCTCACTCTTAGTGACGAGGAAGTCCATGAGCTCCTTACACTTATTGTTGGAGGTGTGGGTGGAGGAGACAGGGAGAGGGGTTTAAGAAGACGGTTTGCCAGGGGTTATCTTTGCATTCCAGGATTATCCTGGAATAGTGAGCAGTTTTAACAGATGAGAGCAGGACACAATAGTGCTTTATGTGGTCCAGTCAGATCTGGTGGTGGATGGCTAAACCAGTTGTCTGCCAAATCCTTTGACGTCTGCATCCGTTGGACTTAAGGAAGCAGAGATGAGCGCCATACCGGGGGAACGACCAGGGTCAGAGAGAGTAATGGTATTATTGGGGACTAGGGCTTCAAAGGTAAGGATGTGGTTGAGCAAATCAGTAGCTGCAGAAATGTTGTGGTGAACGGAGGACCAAAGGGATTTTGAAAGTGCAGTTGTAAGTGAATTGGGGGATAGTGTTTTTCAGGGGCGGATACAGAATGAAGTAGAGTTGGTGCGTCCACATCAGACTCATACTTACATTCACCTACACTTGCATCCACACTCACAATCACACACACCCTCTCACATCAACACCCACCCACACTAACACTCCCACTCAAACCCACACTCACATGCACACCCACACACACAATCACAACCATACTCACACCTGCATGCACAGGCACACCCACACTCACACCTACACCCAAACATACACTCACACCCATGCTCGCACACAAAGTCCCGGCCCACCCAGATCCACAACCACTCACACACCAATACTCACAAGCACACACCCACAACCACGCACACTCAAACTCACCCCACTCACACCCACTTACCTGCGCACACACCAACTCATACACTGAAATGCACACCCACACTGAGACCCCCACCCAGTCTCTCCCACACTTACAGCTACCCAGAAGCACAGACAATCACATACACTCAAACACACACCTACACTCACAGCCACACCCACGCACACACCCACACCTGCTACAGTTACCTCTACAGCACTCTCATAGGCACAAAAAAACCCACACCACACTCAAACCCACCATCACACACACACCCCCACCTACACTTGCACATACACACTCACATCCACAACCACTTAAATGTACACACACCCACACGCGCTCATGCATTCAAATACACACAGCCAGCCGTACTTACACCCACTCTCACATCCACACTGGGACCTGTACCTGCACCAACACTCACATTCACACCCACACCCACTCACTACCACACTCATTCATATCGACACTCAGATGGCGAGGGTGGGGGGACAGACAGTGGTGTAGTGGCAATGCCACTGAGCTAGTAATCCAGAGGTCCAGGCTAATACCCCAGGGACATAGATTCAAATCCCACCAGGGCAGCTAGTGGAATTTAAATGCAATTGATTAATAAAATAAAAATCTGGAATTGAAAGTTGGTGTTAGTAATGGTACTAAAAAACTGGCAACAGATGTTAGGCTAACCAGTCTATAATTCCCTGGTTTCCCTTCTTAACTTTCTTAAACAGCAGAATGATATGTGCAATTTTCCAATCTAAAAGAATGGTTCCTGAACTGGGAGAACCTTGCAAGATTATAGTTAGGCATTCTGCAATATTCTCACCTACTTCTTTTAAAACCCTGGGATGGATTTGTCACCTTTTTGTGTCATTATTTTTTCATTGCTGTTTACATTAAATTTGTTGAGCCCCTGCGCCTGATTCAATAATAATTTCCTTGCCATTGAGATCATTGTTATCAGTTTTCAAGTGGCCCACATTGCTTCTGACCACCTTCTTTTTCCTAATGTAATTGTAAAGTTTTTTTGTGTTGATTTTAATATCCCTTGCAAGTTTCTTTTCATACTCCCTTTTTGTAGTCCTGACTATCTGCTTTAATCTACAATGCTACTCATTGTATCTTTCCCATTTGCTAGGATTTGTACTATTTGCATTTTATATGCTTTTTATTTTAGTTTTATGTTGTCTATTATGTTGTTTAATTTCCATGGCTGTCTTTTTTGCTAAATGGACTTGTTGCTGTTTATGAGTATAAACTGGTTCTGTATCATGTTAAATACTTTTTTGAACACTTTCCATGGGTCTGTTTTTACCCAGTAACAGATTTGCCCAGTTTACTGTGAAGACTCTGTCTCATCCTGTTGAAGGATCTGAGGCCCAACCATCTTCAGCTGCTTCATCAATGACCTTCCCTCTGTCATAAGATCAGAAGTGGGGATGTTCACTGATGATTGCACAATGTTCAACACCATTCACAACTCCTCAGATACTGAAGCAGCCCGTGTCCAGATGCAGCAAGATCTGGAAACATCCAGGCTTGGGCTGATAAGTGATAAGTAACATTCGCGTCACACAAGTGCCAGGCAATGACCATCTTAAACAAGAGACCATCTTAACCATCTCCCCTTGCTGTTCAATGACATTACCATCACTGAATCCCCCACTATCAACATCCTGGGTGGTAGAGGTCATGGGGTTGGAAGGTGCTGTCTAAGGAGCCTTGGTGTGTTGCTGCAGTGCATCTTGTAGATGGTATACACTGCTCCAGAAACTGAACTGGACCAGCTACATAAATGTTCTTGCTATTACAGCAGATCACAGGCAGGGAATTCTGCGGCAAGTAACTCACCTCCTGACTCCCCAATGCCTGTCCACCATCTACAAGGCACAAGTCAGGGGTGTGATGGAATACTCTCCATTTGTCTGGATGAGTGCAGTTCCAACAACACTCAAGAAGCTCACCACCATCCAGGACAAAGCAGCCCACTTGATTGGCACCCCATCCACCAACATTCACTCCTTCCACCAGTGATGCACAGTGGCAGCAGTGTGTACCATCTACAAGATGCACTGCAGCAACACACCAAGGCTCCTTAGACAGCATCTTCCAACCCCGTAACCTCTACCACCTAAAAGGACAAGGGCAGCAGATGCATGGGAAGACCACCACCTGCAAGTTCCCCTCCAAGCCACACACTATCCTGACTCGGAACTATATCGCCATTCCTTCCCTGTCATTGGATCAAAATCCTGGAACTCCCTTCCTAACTGCACTGTGGGTATGCCTACACCCCAAGGACTGCAGCAGTCGAAGAAAGCAGTTCACCACCACCTTCTCAAGGGCAATTAGGGATGGTCAATAAATGCTGGCCTAGCCAGCTATGCCCACATCCCATGAACGAATAATAAAAAAGTCAGCCTTACCTAAATCTAGAATCTTAATAGCTGTTTCATATTTCTCCCTTTCAAACACTATGTTGAACTTGATCAAACTATGATCTAAATCTAGCTCATTGCTTATTACTAAATCTAATATGTCCTGCTCCCTTGTTGGTTCTAGGACATATTGTTGCAGAAAACTATCTCAATACACTCAAGAAATTTACTCCCTTTCTGACATGTGCTAGTCTGCTTATCCCAATCCATATGAAAGTTAAAATCCCCCTTGAAAATCACTCTGGCTTTGCTACATGCTTGTCTAATCTCTGCATTTATACATGCTACCACTTCACAACCGCTATCAGGTGGCCTATACACAACCCCCACTACAGTCTTAAACTCTTTCCCAGTTCTTAATTCGACCAATAAAGTCTTAACTGCCTTCTTACCTCTCATTATCATTGAAGTGATTTCATCCTTAATCGCTAAGGCTACTTCTCCCCCTTTACACTTTCTCTTTCTTTGCTGTAGACCTCACAATCTGGTATATTTAGTTCCCAGTCCTGACCAGCTTGCAGCCATGTCTCAGTAATGGTTACCATGTCATAACCCTCCAAGTTGAGTATGTGCCTGTATTCAGTCAATATGTTCCTTATATCGCGTGTTTGCATGAAGATCATTTATTTGGGCCACACACCTGAACCTGGCCTTCTGCTCTACTGTTTTACTCACACATTTCCTATCTCTCTCTTCTGGTTACCCTTATTCAGCACACTATTGGTCACACTAACCCCATTCTGAACCAGTACCTCTCTATGAAGTGTGACCAAAGTCTGCAGGAAACTGTGCAGATACTGCTCCCCCTCCATTATGTGTCAGAGTGTCTCAACTCACACTCCAGCTCAATGACTCGGAGCCAGAGAGATTCGAGACGGAGACATCGACTGTGTTCACTTGGGACAGTCTCACTGTCCACAAACTCGCACATACTGCCATCCAGACACAGAACCTGCTCTGCCATATCCCAGTCTCTATTATTTATATCAAGCTTTTTAAGTTTGTTCTAAGATATTTCTTCTTTTACTACACACTAACTTGCACTAAGCAAGCCACTTCAAATTTTGGAGGTAAAAAAAGCAGCAACTCCTTTCTGTTCTGCACCACATTCCTCACTTTAGCACACTTGTTAACACTGCACTCTTTTCTACACTCTGCAGTAGCAAATACCTATATAGTCCCACCTAAGTTATAACTGCTAACTCAGCTTCCTGCTCATAGTAATTAACACCTATTCAAGCATTTGCTTACAGCGGATTGACAGTTAACTATCACTGACAAGTAGTTTCTACCGCCTAACCAGCTTAACTAACTTGCAGTTTCTTTTCCAGTTTTTAAAACTCCAGGTCAAAATTCTAAATGTTAAACTAAACTTCAGTTTGAGAAATACTCATCAATCCTGACCAGAGAATTCCACTTGTATCAAGTTGCTGACTTTAGCACTCAGTTAACACTGGACTCTTCTCATACTCACACTCAGACCCACACCCTAACAAACAGCCACACTCTCTCTGACACCCACACTCACGTACCTGCTCACACTCACACAAACATCCACATTAAAGGGGTATGGCAGAATAGTGGTAAAGTTGCTGGACTAGTAGCCAACAAAATCCAGAACAGAATAGAAAAGCCAACCAAATCGGAACTCAGTGATGCCATTGATTCTCTAGCCAGTGGAAAAGCCCCTGGAAAGGACGGTATTACCCCTGAAATAATCAAGAGTGCCAAGCCTGCTATACTCTCAGCACTACATGAACTGCTTTGCCTGTGCTGGGATGAGGGAGCAGTTCCACAGGACATGCGCGATGCCAATATCATCACCCTCTATAAGAACAAGGGTGACCGCGGTGACTGCAACAACTACCGTGGAATCTCCCTGCTCAGCATAGTGGGGAAAGTCTTCACTCAAGTCATTTTAAACAGACTCCAGAAGCTGGCTGAGCATGTCTACCCTGAGGCACAGTGCGGCTTTCGAGCAGAGAGATCCATCATTGACATGCTGTTCTCCCTTCGCCAGCTACAGGAGAAATGCCGCGAACAACAGATGCCCCTCTACGTTGCTTTCATAGATCTCACCAAAGCCTTTGACCTCGTCAGCAGATGTGGTCTCTTCAGACTACTAGCAAAGATCAGATGTCCACCAAAGCTACTAAGTATCATCACCTCATTCCATGACAATATGAAAGGCACAATTCAACATAGCAGTGCCTCATCAGACCCCTTTCCTATCCTGAGTGGCGTGAAACAGGGCTGTGTTCTCACACCTACACTGTTTGGGATCTTCTTCTCACTGCTGCTCTCACATGCGTTCAAGTCTTCAGAAGAAGGAATTTTCCTCCACACAAGATAAGATGGCAGGTTGTTCAACCTTGCCCGTCTAAGAGCGAAGACCAAAGTATGGAAAGTCCTCATCAGGGAACTCCTCTTTGCTGACGATGCTGCATTAACATCCCACACTGAAGAGTGTCTGCAGAGACTCATCGACAGGATTGCGGCTGCCTGCAACGAATTTGGCCTAACCATCAGCCTCAAGAAAACGAACATCATGGGACAGGACGTCAGAAATGCTCCATCCATCAATATCGGCGACCACACTCTGGAAGTGGTTCAAGAGTTCACCTACCTAGGCTCAACTATCACAAGTATCCTGTCTCTCGATGCAGAAGTCAACAAGCGCATGGGAAAGGCGTCCGCTGCTATGTCCAGACTGGCCAAGAGAGTGTGGGAAAATGGCGCACTGACACGGAACACAAAAGTCTGAGTGTTTCAAGCCTGTGTCCTCAGTACCTTGCTCTATGGCAGTGAGGCCTGGACAATGTCTGTCAGCCAAGAGCGACGTCTCAACTCATTCCACCTTCACTGCCTCCGGAGAATCCTTGGCATCAGGTGGCAAGACCGTATCTCCAACGCAGAAGTCCTCGAGACGGCCAACATCCCCAGCATATACACCCTACTGAGCCAGCAGCGCTTGAGATGACTTGGCCATGTGAGCCGCATGGAAGTTGGCAGGATCCCCAAGGACACATTGTACAGCGAGCTCGTCACTGGTATCAGACCCATCGGCCATCCATGTCTCCGCTTTAAAGACGTCTGCAAACGTGACATGAAGTCCTGTGACATTGACTACAAGTCGTGGGAGTCAGTTGCCAGTGATCGCCAGAGCTAGCGGACAGCCATAAAGGCGGAGCTAAAGAGTGGCGAGTCGAAGAGACTTAGCAGTTTTCAGGAAAAAAGTCAGAAGTGCAAGGAGAGAGCCAACTGTGTAACAGCCCTGACAAACAATTTTATCTGCAGTGCCTGTGGAAGAGTCTGTCACTCTAGAATAGGCCTTTATAGCCATACCAGGCGCTGCTTCACAAACCACTGACTACCTCCAGGCGCTACCCATTGTCTCTCAAGACAAGGAGGCCAAAGAAAGAAGAAGAGTTTAGATACCTGGGCTAATGCTCTAGCGACATGAGTTCAAATCCCACCACGGCAGCTGGCGGAATTTAAATTCAACTAATACATCTGGAATTAAAATGTTCGTTTCAGTAATAATGATGCGTCCTGACTTTAAACTGCTCCTTCACTGTGAGTGGATCAAAATTCCTGGAACTCTCTCCCTAACAGCTCTGCAGCAGGTCAAACATGGGCAAAGAAACCACCTACTGCCCTCCCTCAGTTGATGAAGCAGTGCTCTCCCATGTTAAACACCACTTGGAAGAAGCACAGACGGTAGCAACAGCACAAAATGTACTCTGGGTGAGGGACTGAGATGGCTATCACTAAGTGTGATTGGTAGCACACTTGGTGTGCTGTTGGCCACACTGGTCCAGTTCTGAAGGAGATATCTGCCAGACTGGGACCGCAGCAGGTGGGGAGAACCAACAAGAGGGAAAAGCATACTTGATCTTATCCTCACCAAACTGCCTGTTGCAGGCACACCTGTCTATTGGTAGGAATGATGACTGCACAGTCTTTGTGAAGACAAAATCCTGTTTTCACACTGAGGATATGTTGTGTGGCACTACCACTCTGCTAAATGGGATAGATTCAAAACAGATGTAGCAGCTCAAACCTGGCATCCATGAGGCACTGTGGGCCATCAACAGCAGCAGAATTTTATTCGACCACAATGTGCAAACTCATGTGCTGGCATTTCCCCCACTCTACTATTACTATCAAGCCAGGGTAACAGCCCTGATTCAAAGAGGAGTGTAGGAGAGTATGCCAGGAGCAGCACCAGGCATACCTAAAAGTAAGGTGAAGCTATAGCACAGGGCTATGTGCATGCTAAACAGTGGAAGCAGCATGCTAATAGACAGAGCTAAGCAATCCCACAACTACCAGATTAGATCAAAGCTCTGCAGTCCTGCTACAGCTGTCGTGAATGGTGGTGGACAATTCAACAATCAACTGGAGGAGGAAGCTCCACAAAAATTCCCATCCTCAATAATGGGGGTGCCCAGCACATCAGTGGAAAAGACATGGCTGAAACATTTGCAATCATCTTCAATCAGAAATGCAAGTGGATGATCCATCTTAACCTCCTCCAGAGGTCCCCAGCATCACAGTTGCCAGCCTGCAGTCAATCTGATTCACTCCACGTGTTATCAAGAAACAACTGAAGGCACTGGATACTGCAAAGGCTATGGGCCCTGACAACATTCTGGCAATATTACTGAAGACTCATGCTCCAGAACGAGCCACGCTCTAGCCAAGCTGTTCCAGTACAGCTGCAACACTGGCATCTACCTGATAGTGTGTAAAATTGCCCAGGTATGTCCTGTGCACAAAAAGCAGGACAAATCCAATACATCCACTTACCGTCCCATCAGCCTACTCTCAATCATCAGCAAAGTGATGGAAGATGCACTTATTCAGAAATAACCTGCTCACCGATGCTTAGTTTGGGTTCTGCCAGGGCCAGTTGGCTGCAGACCTCATTGCAGCCTTAGTGCAAACTCGGACAAAGAAGCTGAATTCCAGAGGTGAGGTGAGAGCGACTGCCCTTGACATCAAGGCAACATTTGATCAAGTATGGCATCAAGAAGCCCTGACAAAATTGAATACAATGGGAATCAGAGGGAATACTCTCCACTGGTTGGAAGTAATACTGAGCAGAAAGGAAGATAATTGTGGTTTTTGGAGACCAATCATCTCAGTCCCAGGACATCACTGCAGGAGTTCCTCAGGGTAGTGTCCTAGGCCCAACCATCAGCTAACCTTCCCTCCATCATAAAGTCAAAAGTAGGGATGTTCGCTGATGATTGTATGATGTTCAGTACCATTCGCAACTCCTCAGATACTGAAGCAGTTCATGCCTGCATGTAGCAACATTTAGGCTTGGGCTGATTAGTGGCAAGTAATATATCTGCCACACAAGTGCCAGGCAATGACTATCTCCAACAAGAGAGAATCTACTCATCTCCCCTTGACGTTCAATGGCATTACCATCGCTGAATCCCCCAGAATCAACATCCTGGGGGAAACGTAACTCATCTCCTGACTCCCTAAAGCCTGTCCACCATTTACAAGGCACAAGTCAGGACTGTGATGGAATACTCTCCATTTGCCTGGATGAGTATAGCTCCAAAACACTTAAGAAACTTGACATCATCCAGGACAAAGCAGCCCGCTTGATTGGCACCCCATCCACCACCTTCAACATTCACTCCCTCCACCACCAGCACACAATGGCAGCAGTGTGTACCGTCTACAAGATGCATTACAGCAACTCGTAAAGGCTCCTTTGACAGCACCTTTCAAACTCATGACCTCTACCACCTAGATAGAAGAACAGGGCAGCAGACGCATGGGAACACCACCACCTGCAAGTTCCCCTCCAAGCCACACACCATCCTGACTTGGAACTAGATCACCGTTCCTTCACTGCCACTGGGTCAAAGTCCCAGAACTCCCTTCCTAACAGCACTGTGGGTGTATCTACACCACATGGACTGCAGCGGTTCAAGAAAGCAGCTCACCACCAACCTCATAAGGGCAATTAGGGATGGTCAATAAATGCTGGCCTAGCTGTCAATGCGCACATTCCATGAATGAATAAAAAAAAATCCACACCATGCTCACAGTCAAACCTATACCCAGTCAGAGACAAAAATTCACACCACTCGCACCAACACACACACCAACTTGCATCCAAACCTACATACCCACACCTACACACATATTCATACTCATGCCTGCACCCACACACATACCCACAAACAAACTCACACTAACACCTACACTAATTCCAACATACACATTCACACCCACACTCACACCCAATCCCACACTTACAGCCACACTCACACCAACACTCAAACCCATACACACACTCACACTCGCACCCACACTTACATCCAAACACACACTCACACCCACAGGCACACCCAAGGTAACACGCACACTGAAACGTAACCACACTCGCACCTTCACATACACTAAAACCCACACTTACACCCACATTCACACCCACATCCAATCTCACAGCCACAAACACCCACACTCAGATTCACACTTTATCAATTGGGGTTCCTGGATACCATGCAGGCACAGGATTGTATCCCTCCCTACCTCAGGAATAGTGAGGCCAGTTGCAATCCTCTGATTACTGGTTGTGAATCTTGGATCTTCTATGTCTGTATGGCTGCGAGTGACACCACTTTTACTGTGGTGCCAGACCATTCCCTATGAAGTTCAAAAGGGACCCAGAAATCTCATGCCTTCACCATTGGACCCTGGGAACTCCTCACATGCCCAGACACTGAGGGGTTGTTGTAGTTAGGTGAGACACTGTTGAATTATTGTCTGAGTCTGAACAGAAGAACACACCACAATTGTGTAATACCATGATGAAATGTAAGTACCTCTTTGAATCTTGGGACATTTGCTAACTACAGCTGCACCACCAAGCCATGGGAGTGTTGAAACAAATAATACTGGTTGCAATGACATAAAGAGAAGAGTGAGAAAAACCATTCAGCCCATTGGAGCTATTCCTCAAGTTCCATAAAGCCTTCCATTTAATGTGCTCATTCTCAGTTTATTGGCCTTGATTACTTTGCTTCGAAGAATTATTCTGAACATTTCTTACTCTTTTCGTAATTATTTTTCTTGATGTTGGTTCTAATCTTAAATCAATTTCAGTTTATGTTTCCCTGACTCTCTTTGCCTGCTGCATTGTGAAGAAGTAATTGGGGGTCACTTTATTTATGTCATTTAACTTTTCATACCTGTATGAAAAGTTAACTAACCTGTAGAGCTGTGACCTTTATAAAAATTAATGCAGCCTAGAAAACATTTTCATATTCTACAGAAATTGTTATTTGGATCAAACAATAACATTTCTCATGCTCATAGTTTAAGTCATAACTGTCAATTTGCATTATCTATGTTTTGACTTTAAATGTTGTGGTTAAATTGTACTGGTCTCCTTATTTAAGGAAGGATGTAAATGCATTGGAGGCAGTACAGAGAAGGTTTACTAGACTAATACCTGAAATGGGTGGGCTGTCTTATGAGGAAAGATTGGAAAGGCTCGGCTTGTATCTGCTGGAATTTAGAAGAGTAAGAGGTGACTTGATTGAAACATATAAGATCCTGAGGGGTCTTGACAGGGTGGATGTGGAAAGGATGTTTCCCCTTGTGGGAGAATCTCGAACTAGGGGTCACTGTTTAAAAATAAAGGGCGGCCCATTTAAGACAGAGATGAGAAGAAATTCTTTCTCTCAGTGGGTCGTGAGTCTTCCTCAAAAGGCAGTGGAAACAGAGTCTTTGAATATTTTTAAGGCAGAGGTAGATAGATTCTTGATAAGCAAGGGGGTGGAAGGTTATCGGGGGTAGGTGGAAATGTGGAGTAATCAGTTCAGCCATGAACTTATTGAATGGCAGAGCAGGCTCGTGGGGTCGAGTGGCCTACTCCTGCTCCTAATTCATATGTTCATATGTACAGGGTAAGGAACCAAGATCAAGTGTCCTGAGATACTGGGACAGCAGGTTGTGTAGCTTCTGACTGAAGTCTATCTGTTCCCAGCACATTCTAACGTTTTGTGTGGTAGCTGAAATAAATGCAGTGCAAGTTGTCTCATGGGACTTTTATGTTACCAATATGGCAGTGGTTCAAAAAAAAGACTTACATTTGTATAGTGCCATTCATGACCATAGAACACCCCAAAGTGCTTTATGGCCAATTAAATACTTTTGAAGTGTAATTACTGTAAGTTTCTGGAGTGGGACTTGAACCCATGGTCTTCTGACTCAGATGAAGGAGTGCAACAGCTGAGACATTCAAGCAGTCACTCACAACCAACAAGCACTGCACACCCTGTCATCCAGAATGTAGGCCCAATAGGAATTGAGGCTTGCATTTTGAATTGCCAATGGCAGCAGCTCTCAGGGCCATTAAACCAGCATCTCCTTCTATTGAAACGACACCTTTAATATGAAAAATGGAGCAGGGAGCCTCACAGATTAGGCATATAGAAAACAGCTTCTAAACCAGGAAGAGTGAGGTTTGGGGATGGGATGACCTGCAAGGCTACGGACCAGGTGCTGGAAAAGGTGGGATTAGAATGGGAGGTTAGTTTTTTCATGGCCTCTTTCTGTGCCACAACTTTTCTATGGTTCCATAGTAGCTTGGTCACAGAGATGGGTTTTCAAAGGAGAACAGAATGGTGATGATGGGTTTAACACAGGATCTCCAGACAGCAGGACACAAACTACAGAAGACCCTGGCAGCAATTTTTTTTTATTCGTTCGGGGGATGTGTACATTGCTGGTTATGCCAGCATTTATTGCCCAGCTCTAATTTACCTTGAGAAGGTAGTGGTGAGCTGCAGTCCTTGGGGTGTAAGTACACCCACATTACTATTAGGAAGGGAGTTCCAGGATCTTGACCCAGGGACAGTGAAGAAATGGCAATATAGTTCCAATTCAGGATGGTGTGTGGTTTGGAGGGGAACTTGCATGTGGTGGTGTTCCCATGCATCTGATGCCCTTGTCCTTCTAGGTGGTAGAGGTTGCGGGTTTGGAAGGTGCTGTCGTGGGAGCCTTGGTGAGTCGCTGCAGTGCATCTTCTAGATGGTACACACTGCTGCAACTGTGCATCTGTGGTGGAGGGACTTAATGTTGAAGGTGGTGGATGGGGTACCAATCAAGCGGGCTGCTTTGTCCTGGATGGCATTGAGCTTCTTGAATGTTGTTGGAGCTACATCCATCCAGGCAAGTGGAGAGTATTCCATCACACTCCTGACTTGTGCCTTGTAGATGGTGGATGGGCAATGGGGAGTCAGGAGGTGAGTTACTTGCTGCAGAATTCCCAGCCTCTGATCTGCTCTTGTAGCCACAGCATTTATATGGCTGGTCCAGTTCAGAGTCTGGTCATTGTTGACCCCCCCCCCCCTAGGATGTTGATAGTGGGGGATTCAATGATGGTAATGTCATTGAACGTCAAAGGGAGATGGTTAGATTCTCTCTTGTTTGAGAAGGTCATTGCTTGGCACTTGTGTGGCACGAATAATAAGTAAAAGGGAGGGAAAGATAGAGTTGGAGGAAATGGTGTAAGAAAAACCAATGTACATTTATATCACACCTTTAATGTTGCAAAATGTCCCAGGGCACTTCACAGCAACGTTATCAAACAACATCTGACACCGAGCCACATGAGATATTAGGGCAGGTGACCAAAAGCTTGATCAAAGAGGTAGGTTTTAAGGAGCATCTTAAAGGAAGGAAGAGAGGTAAGAGAGGCGGAGAGGTTTTGGGAGGGAATTCCAGAGCTTAGGGGCTAAGTGAAGGCCCACCCACCAATGGAAGGTCATGGAAATTGAGGACAAACAAAAGGTCCGAATTAGAGGAATGCCGTTTTCTCAGAGTTGGATTTAGGGTATGGTTAGAAATAGAGTCCATTTCATTTAAAGAGTGCTGTTAGCAGCTGGAGTATGACAGACAGCAATTGCCAGGGTGAAAAGGGCCATGAGTGTAGATTAGATTAGTTGAAGCAGGCCCGCTGATATGTCTTCTCACAGCCCTTCTTCTAAAAAATGACTAATATGGATTATGCTTCTGTTTTAAAAGAGTCCTGATTAGGAATGACTGACACATACCTGTAGGGTGCCAAATCATCAGTGCGTGCCAGAAAGACACACTGGCTTCACGCCACCTATCTGTTTGCACACAGCAAACACCTGGATGGGATGTTTTTCATGTCAGAATGCCTAATGTCTCATTTACAGTGCCAAGCTTGTTCTGAAGTGTAATCTACTGTCTGAAATTTATAGCACTAGGAAGTTACCACAGTAACTGTGGTCATTCCCTTCTCAAACACTATTCTCTCAAGCACTGCCTAACCTCTAACCTCCTTTTCCTCCCTTAGGTCTCCATATGTGATGTTGCCTCTCAGGCCCTTTCCTACCTCACTCAAAGCTCCCTGGTTGTTTCCCTTCGGTCTGCTTCTATCCTTTTAACATCACTGAGACTGCTCTGACCAAAATCCCAAACAACATTCTCTGTGACTGTCAACAGGTACGCTATTCCTCTTTGTCTTCCTCGACTGCTTTGCAGCACTTAACAAGGCCTTTCTTCTCAACTGCCCCACATGCTGGGACTGCTTTCACATAGGTTCACTCCCATCTCTCTGAACACACCAAACACATATCCCACTCATCATCAACAGTATGCTTGGACCTTTCCTCTTCTAATTAACATACTACATCACCCACTGGCAAGGCATCAGCCTCCATATAATGGCACACAACTCTACCTCACCCTCTCCTCTATTGACTCTATAACCACCTGCATGCTCTCAGACTGGCTGTCCAGCATCACGGCATGAAGGAGTCCTTATTGCTGAGCTACACCTGTTGAGACTGGGCGTCCCTATGCTCACTCTGTGCCAAGCCCCAACTGAGTGACCCTTGCATTGATGGCCATTTAGGTGCAGGCAGAGGCACTGCCCACAATGTAAGTATGTCAAGGGATATGTGTCAAAGGTGGGTAAGTGGTGTTGTGGTATAGATCAGTCATGATCTGAATTAAATGGTGGAACAGGCTTGAGCAGCTGAATGGCCTACTCTAGTTACTATGTTTCACAAGGCCATACAAGAATACTCAATTCAAAAATTGCTCTATATTTCCTTCGGTATCAGACACATATGATCCGGATATGTTTCATTGTACAGTGCCTTCAATTTCAAGTCCGTATTGAACCGACTATGGCACCAAGGAGTGCGAGCAAAACTGAGGTGAGCTGGTGGCAAGAAGGTCAAAAAGAAAATCTTCCAGTGGCTGCCATCACACCTGACACAGAGAAAGATAATTACAGCTGGCTGAGACCAATCATTGCAATCCCAGGATTTTCCTGCAGGAGTTCCTCAGGGAAGTGTCCTTAGCCCAATATTCTTCAACATTTAAAAAATTCTTTTAAGGGTTGTGAGCATTGCTGGTAAGACCAGCATTTGCTGCTCATCACTAATTACCCTTGAGAAGGTGGTGGTGAACTGCCTGCTTGAACTACTGCAGTCCACCTGGTGCTGTTAGGGAGCGAGTTCCAGGTTTTTGACCCAGTGACAGTGAAGGAACAGAAATATCGGGGAGGTGGTGGTGTAGTGGTAATGTCACTGGACTAGCAATCCAGAGCCCAAGCTAATGCTCTGGGGACATGGGTTTGAATCCCACCACAGCAGATGGTGAAATTTGAATTCAATTAATAAATCTGGAATTAAAAGCTAGTCTAGTGGTGACCATGAAACCATTGTCGATTATTGTAAAAACCCATCTGGTTCACTAATGTCCTTTAGGGAAGGACATCTGCCGTCCTTACCCAGTCTGGCCTACATGTGACTCCAGACCCACAGCAATGTGGTTGACTCTTAACTGCCCTCTGAAATGGCCTAGCAAGCCACTCAGTTGTCAAGGGCAATTAGGGATGGGCACCAAATGCTGGGCTTGCCAGTGATGCCCACATCCCATGGATAAAAAAAAAGGCAAATGGAAAGTATTCTATCACAATCCTGACTTGTGCCTTGTTGATGATGGACAGGCTTTGTAGAGTCAGGAGGTGAGTTACTGTTTCATCAACAACCTTCCCTCCATTATAAGGTCAGAGTAGGCCTATTTACTGACAATTCCACAGTGCTCATTTCCATTAAAACTTCTCTGATAATGAAACAGCCATGCCTGCCTACAGCAAGACCTGGGCAACATTCAAGTATGGGTTGATAAGTGGCAGATAACATTGAAGCTAGGCAATGACCATCTCGAACACCATTGCTGCGTTCCCCACCATCAATATTTTGAGGTTCAAGGTCTGACCAAAAGCTTAATGGAGCTAAGCATACAACACAGTGGCTATGAGACCAGGGCAGAGGCTGGGTAATCTGTGGTGAGCAGTTCACCTCCTGAACGATTTTGTTTTTGTGTACGGCCAGCGATTTCAATGCGAGGTACCTTTAAATGTTTTAGTGCATGTGCAATATTTAATGAGGAGCGAGGCCTGTATCTTCCAGTCAGGCAGCTTAGTGGGAACATTGCTTCTGCACCTCACAGCTTCTCCACTATCTACAAGACTAAAGTTAGAAGTGTAATGAGCTTTTATTTTTATTCGTTCATGGGATGTGGGCGTCACTGGCCAGGCCATCATTTATTGCGCATCCCTAGTTGCCCTTAAGAAGGTAGTGGTGAGCGGAATTCTTGAACCACTGCAGTCCATGTGGGGTAGGTACACCCACAGTGCTGTTAGGAAGGGAGTTCCAGGATTTTGACCCAGTGACAGTGAAGGAACGGCGATATAGTCCCAAGTCACGATGGCATGTGGCTTGGAGGGGAACTTGTAGGTGGTGGTGTTCCCATGCACCTGCTGCCCTTGTCCTTCTAGTTGGTAGAGGTCGCGGGTTTGGAAGGTGCTGTTGAAGGAGCCTGCAGTGCATCTTGTAGATGGTACACACTGCTGCCACTGTGCGTCGGTGGTGGAGGGAGTGAATATTTGTGAATGGGGTGCCAATCAAGTGGGCTGCTTTGTCCTGGATGGTGTCGAGCTTCTTGAGTGTTGTTGGAGCTGCACCCATCCAGGAAAGTGGAGAGTATTCCATCACACTCCTGACTTGTGCCTTGTAGGTGGTGGACAGGCTTTGGGGAGTCAGGAGGTGAGTTACTCGCAACAGGATTCCTAGCCTCTGACCTGCTCTTGTAGCCACAGTATTTATATGGCTACTCCAGTTCAGTTGCTGGTCAATGGTAGCCCCTATGATGTTGATAGTGGGGGATTCAGTGATGGTAATGCCATTGAATGTCAAGGGGAGATGGTTAAATTCTCTCTTGTTTGAGATGGTCATTGCCTGGCACTTGTGTGGCATGAATGTTACTTGCCACTTATCAGCCCAAGCCTGGATATTGTCCAGATCTTGTTGCATTTCTACACGGATTGCATCAGTAACTGAGGAGTCGTGAATGGTGCTGAACATTGTGCAATCATCAGCGAACATCCCCACTTCTGACCTTATGAATGAAGGAAGGTCATTGATGAAGCAGCTGAAGATGGTTGGGCCTAGGACACTACCCTGAGGAATGTCCTGGAGCTGAGATGATTTACCGCCAACAACCACAACCATCTTCCTTTGCGCTAGGTACGACTACAACCAGCAGAGAGTTTTCTCCTGATTCCCATTAACTCCAGATTTGCTTGGGCTCCTTGATGTCAAGGGCAGTCACTCTCACCTCACCTCTTGAGTTCAGCTCTTTTGTCCATGTTTGGACCAAGACTGTTACATGGTCAGGAGTTGAGTGGCCCTGGCAGAACCCAAACTGAGCATCAGTGAGGTTATTGCTGAGCATGTGTTGCTTGATAGCACTGTCGACGACACTTTCCATCACTTTACTGATGATCGAGAGTAGACTGATGGGGCAGTAACTGGCTGGGTTGGATTTGTCCTGCTTTTTGTATACAGGGCATACTTGGGCATACCGGGTAGTTGCCAGTGTTGTAGCGAACAGCTTGGCTAGGAGCACGGCAGGTTCTGGAGCACAGGTCTTCAGTACTATTGCCGGAATGTTGACAGGGCCCCTAGCCTTTCATCCAGTGCCTTCAGTCATTTCTTAATATCACGCAGAGTGAATCGAATTGGCTGAAGACTGGCATCTGTGATGCTGGGGACTTCAGGAGGGAGCCGAGATGGATCATCCACTTGGCACTTCTGGCTGAAGATTGTTGCAAATGCTTCAGCCTTATCTTTTGCACTGATGTGCTGGACTCCCTCATTTTTCAAGTTGGGGATATCTTTGTGCAGCCACCTCCTCCAGTTAGTTACTTAATTGTTCACCACCATTCACGACTGGATGTGGCAGGACTGCAGAGTTTAGATCTGATCCATTGGTTATGGCTACTCACTATACCCCTGAATGGGTGCAGCCACAGCCACATTAAAGAAGCTCAACACCATTCAGCACAAAGCAGTTTGATTGTTCGTACCCCTCTTGCTGGTCTCAATACCCACCCCCTACATCACCAGTGCACTATAGCTGCAGGATGTATCATCTACAGAATGCACTGCAGCAACCCATCAAGATTAGTTTGACAGCACCTCGGGCATCTGCCACTGAGACAGAAAAGAACCATCACCTCTGGGTTCTCCTCTAAGTCATACACCATCCTGACGTAGACATATATCACCAGTCCTTCATCATTGCTGGTCAATATCCTGGAATTCTATCCTAAAACTATTGTGAGAGTGCTACCATCTAAAGGACTGCAGCAGTTCAAGGAGAAGGCCACCAACACCTTCTCAGACCAGTATGTGTGATTTTGTCAATGTCGTCAACATTCTGAGAGCAAATAAAACAAAATATCCAATGCCAGTTGGTACTGCTCACTTCGGGCAGGATCTTCTCAGCTGCACAGAGTCAGCTTTGAAGGGGGGTGGAGGGGGGGATATTTGCAGAATAGGGCATTGGGTCAGCCACCTGATGCATTGCCGCCTCCGGGCGAACTTGACAGAGACAGGTGAGCGATGGTAGCAGCTACTCGCCTGGCAGCGGCAGGTAGCCAATTAGTGGCAAGTAACTGGCCAATTGGGGCTAGATTGGGAATGCTGCCGGGATCTTACCAATAGCAGATGGGCCTCCCATTGCGGACAAAGCCTGGCAGGCACCTGGAGGCAGCCGGCCAAGGGGCCAGCGAGGCCTCCTTTATTCATCCACTACCTCCACCCTATGCTGGAGCCACTTCTGATAATTTCATGCATGCTCTGAGGGTTCCTCCATTCTTGAGGCGCCCTCACGTTCTCCTGCCTGTAGGAGCAGCACCACCTCTCCCGGTTGGGCCAGCCAGGTGCCTCTTCTATTTGCCATCCTTAATTGGATGGCCTCTTAATTGGCCGCCTCGAGTAAGATTGCACAGGTTGGTGACCAGGCATCACCAGTAGGATCAAAATTTATTTTCGATCCCAATCTCAGAAAATCTTCAAAGGCAGTAGGATTCCGCCCATCATATCTCTCTGTTTGTTAATACTTCACACCTCCTGCTTTAAAATGATTCCATAGTCCCGCTGTGATTTATTTGCTGTGATATTCGCTTTGCCCCTTTGTAACATTCAAGTGTACATTTTATGCTGTATACTGTTTAATTCCCAAACATTCAGATTATGAAAACCATCAAAATGATAAACTCATTTCACTTGTTACACCAGTTGCTTCCCGATTTATACTTTACATTTATACTCCAATTGCAACTTGGAATGGCCCTGTAGTGATATCATGCAAATGATCTCAAATCTGTTTTGTAAATTGTTTCTTCAGGCTGGTTGTGACTTATACATTGTGTTTGTTGGCTCTGTCCGTGCAAGTAAAGCACAGCCTCCTCCAGCTCTGTTGTTTGAACAATTGGAGATAGGAGCACTTTGTTATGTATATTCTGGGTGGCTGTTGTGTACCTCTATGCTGCCTTACCAGTCTGTTCCCTTCTTTCTCCAAAAAATGAGTAACAGGGGAATTCCCAAATGGGAAATCCATTGTGTCGTCTGTGCAGTTAGGGAGCGGCGGGCGGGCAACTGCAAGCCCTGTAACATCAAAATAAAATCACCAAAATTGCCTTCTTTAAATTCCCTCAATAGACCCACTTCTACCTTTCCTCAACAATTTTTGCAAGCAAGAGCATAACTAGATGCCACTGAAACAATAGATATGCAAAATAGGTTCACCAGGTCATTACTGCCTAATTTGAATGCATGCACCTATTTTAGGCTGAGTGCTTCTGCCATCTGTTGGAAATGACAATGGGTCAAAGGTGACCAGGGATGCAACATAACAAAGCCCTGCCCAAGTGTGATATGACATGGAAAATCCAGGCCAGGGTATCACTTCATAAGTTCCATTCATCAGCGACATATTCGAACATGCATAATTTTGAGGGTCAGAAAATGAATATGTTTTTACTATAAAGTACAGCCAATGGAGGGAGACCACATGTCTGTACTTCTAATATACAAGTACACAGTAGAACACCGGAATACCTATCCTCCCCGTCACTTTTGTTATTTGTTAAGAGCAAATAGTGCGCTATTCCATGTGACTGTTTGATCTTCTGGTCGTCCTTTTCTGGGAAATCTCCACAGAAACGAGTGAAATTCCAATATAATTTACAATAATGATAACACTGCACAATTATGACTGCACTGAGATAGTGGCTGCAGGGTAAGGCACACCTAGTCCGCCTCGCCCAGCCCCCTTCCCCTTACCTAACCTAATCTCATCAGCCAAATACATTAACTGTACTTCCAGCTTGGTTCAGTTATTGAAACTTTTACCTCCGAGCCAAATGTTTGTGCATTCCAATATGTAAATGCCTGATCTAGCTTACCAGCTCACTGCCATATTAAGGGAGTGCTGCATTGTCAGCTGGGCTGTCTTTCAGATCAGATTCTAAACTGAAGCCTCAAAGTAAACCTGAAGTAATTTAAAGATCCCATTCAACGTGTTCCAGTGAATGTTCCTCTCTCACAACATAAAAATTAACCTCATGTGCAAAACGGCTTTGATTCCTGTCAAAATATTCAAATTAAATTTGAATCTAAAATTTAAATTTAATAAAAATGTTTCTCATTCTAATCCAACTCAATCCAGCCTAAAACAAATGGTGATCCCATTCATTCCATACTGCCCAGTCCAAATCCATCTCACTCCTTACCGTCCGTCCAGCCTCATTGTTGTGCCGGTTCATAGCAGACCTGGCGTCTGGCCTGTTTTCCCGTGCATCAGCAAACTCTCTGGACACCAGCACACCAAATTCGGCGTCCTCACTGCAACCTCCCCATTTCCAGCCTTCGCCCGGTGGGCCCTTGTGGTGTGAGTCACAGCCGCAGATGGTGTTGGAGCCCTCAGCACAGGAACGTGTCACAGCAAAGGCCACTCCAGCTGAGGCAATGGCATGGACAAAGGCAGACTCTCGGGTGGCTGAAAGACAAAAAACCAAAGGGGACACGAGATCAGGATGTGCATAGATTTCAACACAGCCACAGAAAAGAAATCAATGGGGCATGTTTTATATTATGTACTAACGACATGATTTATCTGTAAACCATTGTGAACGTATCTGTTGCCAATGTTTGTATTTCTTTAATGCTTTGAAATTTAATTAGTATATATTACATTAAATAGCAGACATTATATTGTGGGTTAAAGAGAGTTCTGCCTCATCTGAGAATCCATTGCTGAATTGATAATGAACTTAACAGTGCTTTAATTTTGCTTCTGTTTCGGTTCAGTTTTATTTGTTGACAACACCAAGGGTTAGAAACTGTTAGAACACTAGCCTGGGGTGTATCGTTGAACCCAACAGTAAGTGGGAATCAAATTAATTTATATCTTGCAAATGATTCTGGCTTAATTACTGTATTTACTGTTGTGAATGCAGCAATCCCTGTTCAGGAAAAAAAATTTAACTTGAGTGGAAAGAGAATTATATTTTATTTTTAAAGTTTTGATCTTCATCATAAATTTACAAATGTGCCATTTTTTCCCACAATAATTTTCCTATTTTCTCTCCTAAAATACTATCACTCATGTTAGGATACAGGTCCACAGGCACTGACAGCTTTCCAGGACCCCAAACTTCATTCGCAACCAATTTAAAATGTGGGGGCATCGCAATCAAACCCAATCCTGTGCTCACCCTAATAGCAAAGGTTACTGAACAATAATCAGGAAAGGGACCTTTGGCTTACTTTTCACTTTCTCACTCAGAGACACTCAGACCAATTTTAAATTTATTTGTTCTTGGGATGTGAGCGTTGCTGGCAATTTATTGACCATCCCTAACTGCCCTTGAAAAGGGGTTGGTGAGCTGCCTTTTCAAACTGCTGCAGTCCATGTGGTGTAGTTACACCAATAATGCTTTCTGTAGCAGTTTGACACAACTGAATGACTTGCTAGGCCATTTCAGAGGGCAGTTAAAAGGCTGTGGGATTGGCATCACAAGTAGGCCAGACCAGGAAGGATGGCAGATTTCCTCCCCTGAAGGGCATTAGGGAAGCAGATGGGTTTTTACAACAATGCAGTAGTTTCATTATTTTTATTATTAATGAAATGAACATTTTATTCTAGATTTATTAATTGAAATTAAATTCCCCCAGCTTCCATGATGGAATTTGAACTCATGTCTCCAGAGCCTTAGTCCAGATCTCTAACTTACTAGTCTAGTAACAATACCACTATGCTACTTTCCCTGTAGCAATGCAAGTGTTGCCTTTATGAACTAATATACAGTGATACTGAAATTCATCAATTAAAAGAGGCAGAATGGTGAGATTTAAGAACGCTTTAAGAAGGCACAAGTGGGCCGAAGGGCCTGTTTCAGTGCTGTGTCTCTCTATGACTCTATGACTCTCTCTATGAAAGTGTGAATCTCTGAATAAACATGGCACTTAAGCTGAGATGCCCTCTTCAAAGATGATGAGAGTCACTGTTTAACATGATGAGGATTCCATATTGAAAGAAGCATAAATGGTGACTTTTCTATTAAAAGAGGTGCTGATGATTAGGTTCCCATCATTAAAAGGGCCACAGTTGGTGACATTACCTATTTAAAATGGGGCACATATTACATAGAATTATTATTATGGTGCAATATCCCCATTGAAAAGAGTCACTGATGGTGAGCCCCACCGTATTAAAAGGAGCACCAATGGTAATAGTTACGCTTTCAATTGAGTCTCAAGATGTTTGCTGAGAATCCTGAGTTCTCCTTCCATGACATCAACAAATCCCATCCATTGAGTTGCACACTGGGGCCTCCCTTCAAAGCATCCATTATTACCTTGCCAGTTACATTGGAGCCGTTTGGCAATGAGATCAAATTAGATGGAATCACATCTGATTTCTACATCAATTCATTAAATAACCAATTTCGTTATGTAATAACAGGCAAATATTAATGGTTTTGTATAAAATTTCTCTGGACATTGTTTGAATGGAAATGGTACCCCATTTATTTTAAGTTGTTTAACCCCTCCATTAAAAGCAAGGCAGGGGAATTTCATTAGGATCTCCAAACATTTTCATATTATAGTTATAGCATAGTATGATTTTGCTCCACAAATTTATTACTTGACATGAATCGTTCATTTATGGGGAATGAGTTCAAATCCAGCCCGGACTAATGGGATGAAAGCTTTCCCTGTTGGCTGGGTCCAATGTGAACTGTGCTTTGGCAGTCTCATGCAGTTGTACTTCATTGGCTGTAAAGTGCTTTGGGATGTTCTGAAGTTGTGAAAAGCACCATACAAATGCAAGTCTTTCTTTTTCTCTCATCTTCCTTCTTTCTTTCTTATTCTTTCTTTCTTTCATTCCTACAGTACTTGGAGGGGCAAAAGAGTAATCCCACAGTATGTCCCTATCTCTCTTGTTCCGCTTCCTGTCTGGGAGTAAGTGTCGGCCCTATGCTCGGCACATATTCCCCAAAGTACAGCTGACATTGGTACATCACTTTGAACAGAATGATGGTCAAAAATTGGAATTCTACCTACTCAATAGTACAGCGTAGGCACTTCCCCACCCTACTCCCACAGCACTGCATGGCTCTGTTGCAAAACAGACCAGAACAAGATTGCACTCAGCTGTGATGCCATTCAAGAGTAAAATAGTTTGCCAAAGTTCATGTGAAGAATGGCCTCTGAGTGGGATAATGGGAGATGGCAGTACCTGTGGAACTGTTTACCCCAGCAAAAACTAGCACCTTCAGAAAAGAGGAGAGTAAAAATGGATGAAAGCGGGAAGAGACACATATCACAGGAGGATTGCACTACACTGCAACACTCCGTGTTCACTGGCTTATGATAGAAGTATTCCATTCCATCTCCAATCCTCTTCTGTCCTGTACTCAAGACACTGATGTCCTGGCAAATATTCATTCCTTAACCAATGTCACTAAAAAACAGATTATCTGGTAATTTATTTCCTTGCTTTCTGTGGGCCCTTGCTGTGCACAAATTTGCTGCCGCGTTTCCTACATTGTAACAGTGACTACACTTCAAAAAGTACTTCCTTGACTGTAAAACGCTTTGCAAAGCACTGTGGTCGTGAAAGATGCTATATAAATGCACATTTTTCTTTCTTTATAGCAGGGGATGCTCCTGAGGCTCAGGCCTGCCCCTACTATTTTGCAAGGTGGTTCTTCTTCACCTGTGAGCCTTCACAAGGATCATTGGCCAACTGTGGTAAGTATCAAAGCATAATTCAATTCTGCCTTAACTCGATGGCCCTATTCACCCCCCACCCCCACCACTTTCCAGCAGGAGATGATCAGGAATGGGAACATTGGCTATTTTTCCCCCTTTAGCCCAGGGACACTGAGGGCATTTGCCAGGTTATAGGAACAGGGGGAGGCCATTCAGCCTCTTGAGGCTGTTCTGCCAGTCAATTACATCATGGCTGATCTGTATCTTAACTCCATTTACCCGCCTTGGTTCCATAACCCTTAACGTCATTGCCTAACAAGGGTCTCTGCACCCACTGAGACAAGCTATCCAGCACAACGCGGGTACTGATCCAGCAAACTTCATGGACTGTCATGCTTAATTCCATAATGGAGACATGCATTGCCTGCTCTCTAATTATTCACATTTCCCTGTCTAGCACAGATAATGCTGTCACTCACCCCTGGCAGTCTACCATCTATTGTTGTGTCGATGTATTGCAGTATGAGACTGAATTTAGAAAGCTGTTCTATACAAAGAAAAGGAAGGAAAGAAAGAAATAAGAAAGGACAAAAGGGAAGAAAGACGGACTTGCATTTATATAGTACCTTTCACAAGCTCAGGACATCCCAAAGCACAAAGCCCCCTACTTTTGAAATGTAGTCACTGCTGTAATATTGGAAATGCAGCAGTCAATTTGCATGCAGCAAGCTCCTACAAACAGACACAAAATAAACAACCAGATCGTCTGCGCTAATCGTTGGTAACTGTTGGCTAGGACACAGGGAGAATTCCCCTGCTGTTTTTTGAAGTAGTGCCATGGGATCTTTTACATCCAGCTGAGAGGGCAGATGGGGCCTCAGTTTAACAGCTCATGCAAAAGCGGGCACCTCTAACATTGTGGCACTCCCTCAGTACTGTGCTGGAGTGTCAGCCTAGATTATGTACTCAAATCTTATAGTTCATAAAAATCCTGTTTGCTGGCAAGCTCACTACATGTATATTGGTGCTCAGGTCCATCAGGGACTTTTGCCAGGAGAATCAAGTCCAAGTTGATGCAACAGTGAAACCTTAACTAAATGTCCATCCACTGAACTGACTTAAACCTGTATCATAAAAAAGTGGCAGCTTGAAACTAAGTGGTTTCTCTGAACCTAAATAAAACTGACCATGAAAACTTTAGATTGTCATAAAGACCCAATTGGTTCACTAACGTCCTTCATGTAAAGGAATCTCCCTCCCTTGACCTGCCTGCCTCAAACATGACTATGTGACTCTCAATGCCCTCTGGACAATTAATGATGGGCAAAGAAGTGTTGCCATGCCACCACATCCCAAAAACAAATGACAAAATGGTGGAAGATATAAAAAAAGGATTATATTTGTGTTTAACCTTTTGTTCTAAATGTCAGAAAGTTGAATTTGAGATAGGGCTACTGGAATGTCCTGTGTGACAGTCAGTTAGAGGAGCGAGGGGATAATGTTGAAGATATGGGAATGTCCCGATGCCAGGAGCAGAACGAGGTCATGTTAGGACAAAACAAAGTAACTGTAAACGAGCAAGCTACCAAAAAACATGGTATGAGAGCAATGGATAATGACCTATGAGACACAATCGTTCGAAGTTGCGATAGAGGAGTGGGGATGTCCTGGGACTATATGAGAGAGTAAGTCTGAGACAGTGATGCTAGAGGTGTGGGAATGTCCTGTGACAGCTCAGGACAGAGGCTGACTCTCTTGCCTAGAAAATGAGCTCCATTACCTGCTGAGTGTCTGAATCTGCCTTTGTTAGCTCGGTGTCACACTGTATTATTAATACAATGGAGAGAGTTACTTCAGGCAACGTTACCCACTGCAGAGTTCTGGCATTCCCTGACAAATCGTAGCAACAGCCAACTATTCTTAATTCTAGTGTGTCCCCAATCGGGTGGGATAGACTAGGAAATCCCTATTGAAACACTTTCATCAAAATGACTAAAGGGCGTGTGAATGGCCCAGCTATGGCCGTAATCACTAGTTCGCGCTGATATAGTTTGCCCTCTCTCGCAGTGGGGTAGAAGCTTAACTCTTTTTCTCAGTATAAGCTTATTTTGCTCTTTTTAATCCCTTTAGCTCATGAAGCATCAAAACTGATCCTGAGCATTTCTGCCCAGAAGCAAATAATGATTTTTTTTTATTTAAAGGAGATATGCTTTAAAAATGTAATTTAAATGGCAGTAATGAGGCAGAACCAGGCATTAACATCTTGTCGGGTCTGCTGACCTGGTGCTCGGAGGTTGGGTTGAGGGGCGGCGCGGATCAGGGTGAAGGTGTCCCCGGCCGCGACATGCACACACTCCCCGCTAATCTCAGCACTCTCTCCCCACAACAGCCGACCTGACTGACGAGCAAGAAATTTCGGAAGGGGAAAAAAACCGACTGCATCTCTGAACAGGGAAGAGACAGAACCACGGGGCGCAAACAAAATAAAGGCGCTGTTAGAGATACATTAAAAAGGGGGAACAAACACTTTAAACTGATTCACTGAGCAGGAAATAGACAATGCTGATTGTGATACATGCTGCTGGTAGGGCAGATCATGGCATTACACAGAATGCTGGATTGCTGTCTTAAAATGGATTGCTTAATTCATCCATTTTTCAAATGGATTAATTAATGCTTTAATTTCTTAAAATTGATTCATCATTAATATCTTAGAGGTTTGCAGGCTTCAGGGAGAAAACGAATCACATTGTGGAATACAACCACTTCCCGCCCCCATCCCCCAAAAAGACAGCTCAACTCTCAGCAACCCCCCACCCACCTCCATCCATTGTATTCAAAATGCAATCAGTCATCATAAACCAATTATCACCTGACCCAGTTGTGGGATGTGGTCCCCAAACCACAAAAAAACCCAGATCCCCGTGAATATAATGATACATCAGTAATCTGTCAGAAGTGGCCTGGAATATATTTAAACATACACTGGTAATAACATTCCTACTATTATAGCTGAAAGAACAGGGCAATATAACAGCGATAAGTAATTATTGCCAAACCAATTCTGTGTCCCTGTTAAGTGTCTTGAAACTTGCTGTTAATCTGTCCTAAATGAAAGTACTTTTCACGAAATTAAAAGTATGACTGAGAAATACATGGGGACCCTCTGGAGTGATTACCTGGAGTGCACACACTCTGCCGAAACCTAATCCTGAAATTTTACCACTTAAATATAGGACTCTGCAGAATAAGAATCCATACAAAAGCAAAATACTGCGGAAATAAAAACAAGAAATGCTGGAAATGCTCAGCAGGTCAGGCAGCATTTGTGGAAAGAGAAGCAGAGTTAACGTTTCAGGTCAGTGACCCTTCATCAGAACTGGCCTGAAACATTAACTTTGATTCTCTCTCCACAGATACTGCCAGACCTGCTGAGTATTTCCAGCATTTTCTGCTTTCATTGCATGAAAAATAATCTATGTTGGGATCTGGTTCAAAAAATGTTTCTGTGAACAAATCCTCAATTTTTTAAATCCTCAACTCACTCTGGACTCAGGGCGAGCGATGTTCCATGAGGATAGCGGGAGCTGAGGTGGGGGAGTGGATGGGCCCGGGAAAATGTTGAGGCTCACATATTACAGAATATAGTGGTGATTCGGTCCCACTGAACTGTGCTTACGCCCCAGCTAGCTGCCGGAAAAGCGTCCATCGTATTTTATATTTTAGGTACACACACAAATCTAACTACAATTTCTTAAAGCTAGTTAAACTACAAATGGAAGTTCATAATCTTAATAGTGAAGACTGCAGTGTTACAATTAGCTCTCGGCTCATCTCCAGGATAAAATGCATTCGAGCGACGGCTCCCTCGGTCACAGCTGTCTCCCTGCTGACTGCCTGAAGCTTAATACAATTGGGAGGCATTAAACTGAACTGTACGGAGGTGCACAGTGCAGCGGAGGGGGTATGTTGTGTATAAGAACCCTTTCTGATATACCTTTTAATAAGCTGTTTAGAAACATGTGTGACTGAATGGATTCTTTACCGAAGGAACTAGCTCCTTCGACAAGGCTGCCCATTGCCTAGATACAGAACCTTCCTTCACACGAGGTTGTTGCTCGCATCCCAAGTGACATTCCACCTTTATGAATGGGCTGAGTGCCAGGGAATTTCAGACTGGAGGCGACACGCAAGTCTCAACACTTATAGAATATTCTCTTGTGCTGCAAAAAAACTTGTTCTCGATTGGTCAGAACAAACTTAATAATGTGCAGAATTATTAAAAAACACATTCAAAAATGTCCAGAAATATCCCAGTGTACAACTACATACAACAGTCATTACAAGAGATTTACTGAATCAATAAATGAACTGTTAATAATTTGTTATATTTTGTGTTACATTCTGCAGAAGTTACAGCAAGTTCTTACCGAGAGTTGCTTTTATAACTCCATCCCAAAGGGCATCACTCACAATGAGTTCGTTCGAGGGGCGTAAAAGTCCCTGTCTATTTACACAGCAAAACATCACCGTCAGCTGCCTGATTCTAAGCTTCAAAATTTAGCAGAATGCTGGAAATCAGAGATCTTATCAAGAAGATGCAATTTCAATAAATTAGGAAGATCAACAACAAATTACTTAGAGAATAGAACGGGTCAGCATGTCATGTGTAGTGATTGTTGATATAAAGTCT
The DNA here is from genome assembly GCF_036365525.1 of Heterodontus francisci. Taxonomy (NCBI): domain Eukaryota; kingdom Metazoa; phylum Chordata; class Chondrichthyes; order Heterodontiformes; family Heterodontidae; genus Heterodontus; species Heterodontus francisci. Next base: position 23,243,422 of record NC_090403.1, on the reverse strand, counting down.
AATATTACTTTCGGTACTGAAATGTGTCAGCATCGCGAATGTAACGCACGCGTGAGATCCCTTTGGAAAGTCAGTTTCAACCTAAAATTAATCTCCCACTTGGACTAGTATCCTCCTGGGGTTAATGTCCCCCTGGGATTAGCATCCAGTGGAGTTAGTCTCCCTCTGGAGCTAGTCTCCCCTTGTGGGGTAAATTTCACCCTCCGTCGAGTCTCCTCTTGGGTTAGTCTCCCACGGGGGTTAGTTTCCTACTGGCGTTAGTCGCAAACTGAAGTTAATCCCCCTCTGGGTTTAGTTTCCATTGGGGCTTGTCTCCCACTGGGGTAAATTTACTTTGGGTCAAGTCTCCCTCTAGGGCTATGGGAGAGAGAGGTGGAGAGGCGGAGAGGTTTAGGGAGGAAATTCCACAATTTAGGGCCTAGGCCACTGAAAGTGGACGCCAATGATGGAGTGAAGGAAATCAGGGATCTGGAAGAGGCCAGAATTGGAGAAATACAGATTTCTTGGAAGGTTGTAGGGCTGGAGGAGGTTAGAGAGATAGGGCCAGGACAGTGGAGGGATTTGAACACACGTTGAGAATTTTAAATTTGAGGCATTGCTGGACTAGGTCAGTGAATATGGAGTGATGGGTGAATGGGACTTGGTGTAAGTTATGATACCAGCAGCAGAGTTTTGGATAAGGTCACATTTGTGAAGAGTGGAAAATGAGAGGCTGGTCAAGAGAGCATTGCAATAGTTGAGTTTGGAGCAAACAAAAGCCTGGATGAGGGATGTCAGCAGCAGATGGGTGGAGACAGGAGCAGAGACGTGTGATGTTATTTGGAGTGTAAAAGGACATAGATTCACCTATATATTTGTGGATAGATATAATTTCCAATGGAATTGTGATATGCATCTTCTAATCCTAATCTAGAACTAATACTACAATACCAATAATACATTGTGTTCTGTGTCTTATTACATACAAGGTATAGCTGAGGGAGGAGGTGATTATTAGGGATATTATCTTGTAAAAATGGTACCAATGATGGACTCTTGTGTATGTCATAAATATCAACAAAGTTAAATGAAGAGCATTAACATTAGGATTAAGAGCAATGAAGAAGGTCCTGGCAGCAGCCAATCATTTTGATTATTGTTTCATGGATGTTAGCACTCCTTCACTATTGTGTCTAGTGGGAATTCTTGTTGTGTGAACCTGTCAGTAGGCCCTGTGGTCTGACAGCCATCACCATAAAACAAGATCCATCTAGTTCATGAATTTTCTTCAGGAAAGGAAGACTACCTGATCTGACATAGATATTCCACGCTGCATAGTTAACCCATAATTCCATTTGAAGTGCCTTAGCAAGCCACTCAGTTGTAAACAAAAATTATAATAAAGCTAGAAGACCATCTTCTCAGAGGTATTATAATGGGCAATAAATGTGCCCTTGCTAGCATCATCCACATCCTGAGAACAAATAAAAACCATCATAGATACAAATCAGCCCAGTAAGTTAATCAGTTTCATATCTGAAGATTAGAGGACTGGTGAGGGTGCAGGGTATTGAGGGGGATGGGGGTGTGGTATACTGGGTTAGTGGCTGGCCATCCACTTCTGGGATCTAGCTTTGAGTCCAGCCCAAGCTAATTGAGTGAAAGTTGCCTCTGTTTACAGATGATCAGATTTCTATGTGAACTTGGTCATGCGGTAGACAGAACTAAGCGATCGCATAACCAACGGATCAGATCTAAGCTCTGCAGTCCTGCCACATCCAGCCGTGAATGGTGGTGGACAATTAAACAATGAACTGGAGGAGGTGGCTCCACAAATATCCCCATCCTCAATGATGGGGGAGCCCAGCACATCAGTGCGAAAGATAAGGCTGAAGCATTTGCAACAATCTTCAGCCAGAAGTGCCGATTTGATGATCCATCTCGGCCTCCTCCTGAAGTCCCCAGCATCACAGATGCCAGACTTCAGCCAATTCAATTCACTCCACTCCGATTCAAGAAACGACTGAAGGCACTGGATACTGCAAAAGCTATGGGCCCTGACAATATTCCAGCAATAGTACTGAAGACCTGTGCTCCAGAACTTGCTGTGCCCCTAGCCAAGCTGTTCCAGTACAGCTACAACCCTGGCATCTAACCTGCAATGTGGAAAATTGCCTAGGTATGTCCTGTACACAAAAAGCAGGACAAATCCAACCCGGCCAATTACCGCCCCATCAGCCTACTCTCTATCATCAGTAAAGTGATGGAAGGTGTCATCAACAGTGCCATCAAGCAGCACTTGCTTAGCAATAACCTGCTCAGTGACGCTCAGTTTGGGTTCCGCCAGGGCCACTCAACTCCTGACCTCATGACAGTCTTTGTTCAAACATGGACAAAAGGGCTGCACTCAAGAGGTGAGGTGAGAGTGACTGCCCTTGATATCAAGGCAGCATTTGACTGTGTATGGCATCAAGGAGCCCTAGCAAAACTGAGGTCAATGGGAATCAGGGGGAAAACCCTCCGCTGGCTGGAGTCATACCTAGCACAAAGGAAGATGGTTGTGGTTGTTGGAGGTCAATCACCTGAGCCCCAAGACATCACTGCAGGAGTTCCTCAGTGTAGTGTCCTAGGCCCATCCATCTTCAGCTGCTTCATCAATGACCTTCCTTCAATCATTAGGTCAGAAGTGGTGATGTTCGCTGATGATTGCACAATGTTCAACACCATTCGTGACTCCTCAGATACTGAAGCAGTCCGTGTAGAAATGCAGCAAGACCTGGACAATATCCAGGCTTGGGCTGATAAGTGGCAAGTAACATTCGCACCACACAAGTGCCAGGCAATGACCATCTCCAACAAGAGAGAATCTAACCATCTCCCCTTGACATTCAAAGACATTACCATCGCTGAATCCCCCACTATCAACATCCTAGGGGCTACCATTGACCAGAAACTGAACTGGAGTAGCCATATAAATACCATGGCTACAAGAGCAGGTCAGAGGCTAGGAATCCTGAGGCGAGTAACTCACCTCCTGACTCCCCAAAGCCTGTCCTCCATCTACAAGGCACAAGTCAGGAGTGTGATGGAATACTCTCCACTTGCCTGGATGGGTGCAATTCCAACAACACTCAAGAAGCTCGACACCATCCAGGACAAAGCAGCCCGCTTGATTGGCACCCCATCTACATTCACTCCCTCCACCACCGACGCACAGTGGCAGCAGTGTGTACCATCTACAAGATGCACTGCAACAATGCACCAAGGTTCCTTAGACAGCACCTTCCAAACCCGCGACCTCTACCAACTAGAAGGACAAGGGCAGCAAATACATGGGAACACCATCACCTGCAAGTTCTCCTCCAAGTCACACACCATCCTGACTTGAGACTATATCGCCGTTCCTTCACCTTCGCTGGGTCAAAATCCTGGAAAGCCCTTCCTAACAGCACTGTGGGTCTACCTACCCCACATGGACTGCAGCGGTTCAAGAAGGCAGCTCACCACCATCTTCTCAAGGGCAATTAGGGATGGGCAATAAATGCTGGCCTGGCCAGCGACGCCCACATCCCATGAATGAATAAAAAAACTTATTTTTGGCTAGTCTTATACCAATTAATATTGGGCATCAGCCCACAGTACAACAAGTGGCAATGCCACTCAGGATAGCTGCTGTGGAACACGGAAAATGAACGTGCTCTTCTGTGTTTGGGACTGAGGCACGGTATTGAGTGAGGCACATTGGTGAGGAGAGGAAGCTTTTATCTTACAAGCTGTACCTGCCAGGGTATCCAAAATGGCAAGTGTTCAATTCATCAACACTAATATCTCGATGAGCAACAGGCATTATTAATAAAAAGTGGCACAGTATCTTAGATCTATACAGTAGGTCATAGCCCCACATTAACATATAACGTCTACAGCATATGAAGGTCACATAAAGTAAAGAAGTACTTATATTTATATAACACCTTTCACAACCTCAGAATGTCCTGAAGCAATGCATAGTCAATTACTTTTGAGATATAGTCACATGTGACACATTATTTTTAGTATCAAATTCCAAGATTCAGCTCTATAATTGTGAAGGCTATAACATAAATGCAAGTTTTTCACTTTTCTTTCCTTTATCTGACAATTATACTTGCCAGCACAAATCACTGGCTATCAGGTAGGACAAGGAACTCAAGGCTTTGAGACCAATTTCATCAATTTAACTGTCACCTTGGCAGAGATCAGCTAACTCAACACCAACTGGCAACCGAACATGGAACTCTGCAGTGTAAGGCTCAGCATCATATCCTGCAGTTCTTATCCATTAATACAAAACCTGCTGTTTATAGGATGTAGGTGTTCCTGTTCTCACGGGGAACTGAAAATCATCTGCATCTGCTTTGGATTATTATATGGGGCATTCAAAGAAGTAACAAATGACATTCTTGCTTTTCTATGGATCTGACCTGTACCTCAGTAGTTAATTTCTTCACATCAATCTCAAGCTTGCTGATCTTGACTGATCATACATATAGGCATCATGCCAACACAACAACATACAATCAACATGGATATTGGTGAGGCTGCACATTCACATCAACAACTGTTCAGTGGCTTGGTGTCCATAACACCATAGAAGTTCTGCAGTGGAACATCTCTTAATTAAAGCATATTAATATTAGAATATATTAATCTAACCTTTGCCCCATTTCTCTTTTCTTCAATCACTATCTTATTTTTTACATTTTTTCATGTTTATCTAGGTAAGGGATATTGGCAAATGGAAGCTGAACACTTCCCTGTTTCAAGCACCCAGTGTCAGCACCAAGAACTCCCATATGCAGGTTAGATAGCAAGTAAATATCCCTTTACTCTACCTCAAAAATATGCATCGACTACAATCTTAGATAAATCTACAATTTCCTTAACAAGTGGTCCTATTGGCCCTTTTGAGTGATATTGCTGATGTAGTATTAATAAGGGACACATTAGACATCTCCACAGAAACTGGGCTATGATTGCCCGAAATCATTCATGCATGATCCTCACCAGCCGGCAGACAGAGCAGATTTTAACCATCAGTCTCGGCTGCCTTCAAATTCAGATTCCAGAAATAAAAAGCTCGAATGCTAACCCACTGCATCTCCTTCAACAATAACAGCTTGCATTTATATAGCGCCTTTAATGTAGTAAAACAACCTAAGGTGCTTCACAGAAGCATAATCAAAAATTGACACTGAGCCACATAAAGATGGGGGGGGGGGGGAGGGGAAGGGGGAGTGACAACAAAAGCTTAGTTAATGAGATAGATTTTAAGGAGCATCTCAAGGGAAAATAGAGAGGTTAAGAAACAGAGAGCATTCATATTTTATATTGTAATTCCTCTCTATTTTGCTAAGTTGTCGAGGAAAATATTCAATAAACACAGGAAAAAAGGAATGATAAAATGCTGTAGTTCCTCCAGTCCAATAACAGAGAGACTTGAGGAAGGGACTAAATAAAGTGTTACCCTACAGCAAGCAATCCATAATCTGTGATTACATATTACAAGTGGAGCACAAACTCTTCTAGCGATTAGAAGTGATGGTGAAAGTGCCTCACTGTCAGTACGGAGAGCAGACGGGGGTTTCAGCCTCTGATACTGTTGACCACCGTGCTTTTAATTTTATCCATTGTTTTCCTCACCTTACCGTTAACCACCCCACCCTCCACTGTCACAGCCCCCAACCCCCCCCCCCCCCCCACAACAACTCTTTCCCAACTTTTCAATGGAAAAAGGGCAGTTTTAACAGAAAGAGAATTCAAATATAAAGAGCCACTTTATTACTGGGCCCTGACTATGAAAACACTGTTGAATCAGTTGCCAGGGTTTGTTGGAAATTGAATTAATTCTGGAGGTATCTAAAATGTATTAGGTGTTGCAGTGTCTGGGAAATGGATGTCAAATTACAATGGTTAGGTTTATAATATATTTATATTTCTTTCTTTTGGGCCTCCTTATCTCAAGAGACAATGGATAAGCGCCTGGAGGTGGTCAGTGGTTTGTGAAGCAGCGCCTGGAGTGGCTATAAAGGCCAATTCTGGAGTGACAGGCTCTTCCACAGGTGCTGCAGAGAAATTTGTTTGTCGGGGCTGTTACACAGTTGGCTCTCCCCTTGCGCCTCTGTCTTTTTTCCTGTCAACTACTAAGTCTCTTCGACTCGCCACATTTTAGCCCCGTCTTTATGGCTGCCCGCCAGCTCTGGCGAACGCTGGCAACTGACTCCCACGACTTGTGATCAATGTCACAGGATTTCATGTCGTGTTTGCAGACGTCTTTATAGCGGAGACGTGGATGGCCGGTGGGTCTGATACCAGTGGCGAGCTCGCTGTACAATGTGTCTTTGGGGATTCTGCCATCTTCCATGCGGCTCACATGGCCAAGCCATCTCAAGCGCCGCTGACTCAGTAGTGTGTACAAGCTGGGGATGTTGGCCGCCTCGAGGACTTCTGTGTTGGAGATACGGACCTGCCACCTGATGCCAAGTATTCTCCGGAGGCAGCGAAGATGGAATGAATTGAGACGTCGCTCTTGGCTGATATACGTTGTCCAGGCCTCGCTGCCATAGAGCAAGGTATACACACATATATATTATATGTAAAGACTCATATGTATGACAGAGAGAGAAGGAAGCTATGTTTTACACTGCCTAAGCTGATAATTGAGATAAAATTAGTGACTATTCAGTTGAGCTACCAGCAACATCAATGCCATCAACTCAGACAGCCGCTGAGATAGGTAGTGGGTGTAGCACACCTTCATGTGCTGGCTGCACACTCAGCACAACAGAGTGTCGCACTGAATCTGCTGAAATGCAGCCTGGGACTGACAAATGATCATTCACTAGCATCGGGCTAGTTTAAGAGTTTGAATTGGAAGTGAATGAACCTAATGGTTTAGTACAACATTGAACTCTGGGTCTTGAACTTACAGTGATTTATAGCCTGCTGCTGACATGGGACATCCTGCAGGTTTTAGCCCTACATATGCCTATACCAGATCTGGGGACCATTTGCTATTTTACATCAGATCAAAGAGAATATTTACTTAAATTGTTCTGCCCCATTTGATCTCTGATGGCTGCATCTTGCACTGTACACTATCTTATACAATAACTTACCCAATATAAACCTGGGATCTATTATCTATTAGCAGTATCTATTAGCAGTCTATATTATAACAACATTAGAAATAGGACAAACAATCCCTTAAAATTGTCATACAGATTACCACTGTGCATTGTATCTTGTCTACCATAATTCTATACAGAACCCACACTATCTTGTTTAAAACATATGGTGTGTTAAATTATTCGGGGTGAATTTTGTACTGAAAGATGTTGGTGCTGGGAAATGGAGAATTTTTACACTCAAGGGTAGATATGCGGAATCATTGCCCTTGCCCAAGGAACCTGACCCACCATGAGTTTGGATCAGAAAATGCTGGAGACTGCACCATCAATTTTCGCATTGTAGCTGGTTCTGAGTTCAAACATCTGCCTCCAGTTTCAACACTGAGCACTCCCTGATGCCTTCTACACTGCCACAAGCTGGTGGGGGTGCCAGTGAGGCCTCCTTTAATTCCACCCCCCCACCACCCCAAGCCATGGGTACCAGAGGGCCACAGTTGTGGCTGCTGGTCATCCGGGCGAGGGGCTCCCTGCACAATGATTGCCTGGCAGCTGTGACCATACTTATTTTTACCATTTTTTGAAGTCTTCAGAGGGTGCTTCCATCTTGAGGTGCCCTCGTGGTCTCCCACCTGCATTGGCAGCGACCACTTCTCCCAGTGGAGCTGCTGGCCGCCCACAGCCTTGGGCCCTTCGATTGGCCCTCCTGCCTGTGGAGCCCACCCACCCTCCATAATTGGACGGGGCTCCCGGAAACAGCCTGTTAATTAGCCGCCTCCAGGAAGATCGGGCAGGTGGACAGGACTCAGACACTATTGGGGTCAAGACCCGAATGTGGCCCCGACACACGAAAATCTTCTAAATTGAAAAAATTCCACCCATTGCGTTTAATTGACCACCTGGTCACTTACATAATGTTCAATAGTTTGACACTTACAGGACCACAGGTTTCCTTCTTCAGGAAGAAGGAAGACTAATGGAGTGCTAGGAATGATTTAATGTACTGAGAAACCTGGTTGAAGGGCTTAGAATAGGACAGCCTCAAGATTGAACTTGCAGCAGAGAAGATGGGGGAAATGTCTATAAATAGTGATTAGGTGACAGTAAACCTGGGGGGGACTGGATTTTCAAAAAAGGGTCAGGAACCTGACGCCTGGATGATTTCCGTGGTCCCAGCTTTGTGCCTCAGCTGCGCCGCTCATGCGAGACAGTCTTCAAATTCTAATGCCTTAATTGGGCAGGAGGCAATCTTAGTGTCCAATTAGTGGAGCCGAGTGCCTCCAGGAGGTGGGAGCTGCCTGCCTGATGCCAGTGGTAAAGGCAGGGAGCAGCCATGTTGGGGCCTGCTGCTGTCTTGCTGAGGAGAGATAGCAACTCCTCAGAGGGCTAGCAAAATGAACAGGTGAGGCAGCGGTTCTTTAAGGAAAAAAAAGTCCTGCGCTGGGCCCGGCGCAAGTTCCCTGTGGGCTGAAAAGATTTCATCCTCAAAAGACCAAGTTAGCCATCTGCCTACTGTGAGCCCAATAGCTGTGCTCTGACTAGCCTGGTCAGGCTCGCCACATACCTCTTTGAAGATTGCCGTGCAGACCCCCATCTCTTAATGATATCCTAAAAGAGTTTAATAGCCCCTTAACTGGAGGCAAGTGGCTTCCCCATTCCCTCCCCCTCCTCCTCACATTAAAAATTGTGGACTGTTCCAGAGGCGTTGACTTCTGGGTACGAGCCCCAGGACCGTGTTTCTTCAATTGCATCCGCACTGGTTGCCAATCCCACAGCCCTTTCAAAATCCAACCCGGGGTTTCAGCGGAGCTGAAGGGTAGCGGCAGAAAGAAAGAGAAGGTAAAATTGAAGAAAATGACCATGCGGCAGGCAGAAAGAAAGGTCCAGTTTAGTTCTGAATATTCACACTACATATCCATGCATTGTAAGTTTAATAACCAGCATCACTTGCTGTATCTCCCATAATATAATGGCAATTTGAGTATAAAAATAAGATTGAGTGTGTCCAAGGCCTAGATTTTGAATGTGCTGCTGACATGGAGCATCACTCACTGGGAACAGCTACTGGAACATCGTGGATATGCTCCTTACGATTTTCTGTTTATTCATTGCAATGGATAAAAATCATAAGGATTGTGTGTGAAGCTGCCCCATAGGCAATTCTGTCAGATGAGATTTCATGCTGGGAACACTTATTCAGAAAGTTTATTCCTGTACAACACAGCATTATACAAACAATGCGAGCTGTACAAACCCACAGTGCAATGCACAAATCACTGTGGTGTTCACAAACTAAAGCAGTGCTACAGAAACCAAAACGGTGTATGAATTGAGGCGTATTCCAAGATATATCAAATTATGAAACAAACCAACAGGGTCTAACATTGTCTTAAGATTATGATATGGGATTTATGAAGGTGTGTATGAAATTTCTACCTCCACAGTATTAACAAAGGTGTTAACATATTTAAAATAAATGGATGAATATTTTTGTTAAAATAACAAAGGAAGGAGCTTCATTTAAATGTTTTAAGTATTTGTAATTAGTTTCCTATGGCATAATGTCAAAGCCAACATGTTTATACAATCCACTTAGTATAATAATAGATAGAATTACAACGATATATGAACCTAAGTTTTAGACACCATTATATTATAATGTTACACAAAAAAAATCACAATATTATAAAAAATGATAATCCATGTATGAAATCCACACAATAAATAGGTCAGCAGACACTGTCCCTAATTTTTTTTGAAGAAAGCCCTGTCTCACTAGAATGTCTATTTAATGGAATGAAGTCAACCGTTACCACTGATTTAAACCAATGGTGAGCAATGTACAGCATTCACCACCTATAGCCTGAAGCAGCTTAAACCAGCAGTGGAGAATCTTCTGCTTGTCCACTTAGAAAGTTGGAGTATGTCTCAGTATGCACATAAAGCTAAAGAGAATTATTTTGCATCACTTTCATTGGTTTTCATGACAATTTAGCAAGGGATTATTTTCTTTAACATAGCAAATTAGCTTTTTATTTCTGATTATGTAATTGGATAGACTGTCGATTACCCATCCTGATAAGCAGGGCTAACCCACTTTAATGAAGCTGTTACAGGCTCTGTATTTTGCTTTGTTTTCTCCCTATGGTCCTGAAGCTGCTGCTGCTTAGTAGAGTCCAGTTTTCCATGGGCCATCAGGCCTTATCCAAGTATACATTATTCATGTGAGATCTTAGACAGAATCCACAGGGCATTTGATGGCTGAGGCAGAGCCTGATTTTCAGCTGATGTCCGCACTGTCCAGCAGTGCTCCATGGACAGCATTCAGGCTGTGTAACACTGGCTGATTTCATTCTCTCCCTAGCCAAGGGCTGGCAGAGCCAATTGACACAGCATAGACTGGAATTGAACCTGGGATCCTTGTTGACCATATGGTTCATTTTCATACTTGTGTTTACAACTTCAGGGGAGCTGTCTTAATGTGGGAAAGGAAAAAAAGTCTTGTGTTTATATAGTGCCTTTCACAATCTCAGGACATCCCAAAACATATTACAGCCAATGAAGTATTGGCACTGTTGTAATATAGGAAACTTAGCTGCTAATTTATGCACAGTAAGCTCCCACAAACTGCACTGTGATTATGACCAGTTTTTTTTTAGTAATTCTGGTTGAGGGATAACTATTGGCTGAGCCAACAGGAAGCATTCCCCTACTCTTCTTCAAGATAACACTATCGGACCTTTCATGACCAGCTAAGAGGGCAGATGGGGCCTCCGTTTGATATCTCTACCCCATAGCATTCCTTATTAATGTACTGGTGTGTCAGTCCAGATTTTGTGCTCAAGCCTCAGGAGTGGGACTTGAACCTTTTGACTCAGGGACACTAAGCCACATTTTAAAACAAAATTTAAAAACTTTAATATGTTTACTATACATCTATCTATCTGTTGTAGGTGAGCAGTTCCTCTACCATTCTCCATATATGGATTGCAACAGTCATACCCTCAGGCGGCTGTAGATGGAAGAAGCAGGCAATATGTAGATCCTCAAGGGCCAGGGGCTGTCAGTTACAGGGGTGTTTCCTGCACTGACACTTATTTTGGTGGTGAGCCAAGCAATGTAGGGATGTGGTGATAATTAGTAAAGTTAACCAGGGGCAGTCAGTTGTAAAGACATGAAGGTACTTTTAACAATATAATTGGAAAAGATCTGACACATTGGAAAAGACTTTCATGCCTTTCAGTTTATATTCAGATTATTTCCCTCCAGATTGTTTTCCCTCTTATGTATGTAGCTCACCAATTCTGGAGGTAAAAGTTCTGATGTGGGGTCTCCACCCAAAACTTTTCTTTTCTCTTGCACGTCCTGGCAGACCTGCAGGGAATTTCCAGAATTTTTCTTTTTTATTTCAACTCTCAAGTGTTCAAATGTTTTGCTTTGATTGGAATGCTACTTGCAGAGGCAAAATCTTGCACTGATTTGCAACTTTCTCTCCCCTTGCTGTTTCTTAATGCTTCTTCCACACAGTTTTGTTCACACTGACATTGTACGTTAGATGCAAACAATATTTTACAGCACCATACACAGCATTTTATATGAACCTATCTGATATATCTGGACAAATTCACATAGTATTTGATCAAAAAACCCTGCACTGTATTTTGCATGTACCTGCAGGGTTTTTTAAAATACTATTGAATCCCAATAAGCTCATTTAATTATTCAAACTGAAAATGCCCAGTACAACATTCTATTGCAGAACATGACATCATTAAGAAAGTGTTGTTTCTGTTTTAAAAGAAAGGCTTGCATTTATATGCCAACTTTCACAATATCCCAAGGTGCTTTGCAGTACTTTTGAAGTGTAGTCACTGTTACAACATCGGAATTGTGGCAGTCAATTTGCACACAGCAAGGTTACCCAAAAAGCAATTTGATGATGACCAGGCAAGTGGTGTTGATTGAAGGATAAATATTGGCCAGAACACCAGAGAAAACTCCTCTGCTCTTCTTCAAAATAATGCTGCGGGATCTCTTACATCCACCTGAAGGGGAGACAGGGCCTCAGTTTGGCATCTCATCTGAAAGACAGCAGCTCCAACAGTGCAGCACTCCCTCAGTACTGGAGTACCAGCCTAAATGTAGTACTCAAGTCTCTGGAGTGGGACTTCACTCCACAAACTTCAGACTCAGACATAAGGGGTTGAATTTTCAAAGCCCGTTGGGATTGGAAGGAGATGCGTGCATGATTTGAAGATTGCGTTCTTGGAGGTCGGCTGAGTCCTGCCACCTCTGGAAGGCAAAGCTATTTTTAAAGGGACACTGGGGAGCAATTCTGCACACCTCCAATGAATTGCTTGTTGAGCTCATTGTGGAGCCCATTAACAGGCTTGTCAGCAGCAGTGTGCGATTTTCAAAGGAAGGGCACAGGGAAAACACCATGTCTGGACCACGGCAGGATTTAGGAGACGTGAACAATGAGAAAGGCCATAAGGGCTATGGGAAGGGCTGATTAACATAATGCAGAGGTCCAAAATAAAGCTCAGCTACTCCAAAAGTGCCACAGAGTAGCCATTACTGGAATTGTATGACTTGCCTTTCTCAGTGGTTTGTGGTAGGAATCTGGAGAGGGATGTGAGGTCGCTGGCATCACTGAAGCAGCTGGGTTGGCAGGAGAAGGCTGAGTGAACTCACAAATCCCAGCTGACAGAGTTCAGATGCGGACAGGATACTCTGACATTGGAGCTTCAGTAAATGCAACCTTCTGGACAGGAGGAGGCCAGACGAGCACAGCGGGGGTCCGCAAGGGGAAGAAGGTGCTACCCAATACATCGGGTATACCGCCCAAGAGTCAGCTACCTGCAAATGACAAAGTGCCAGTGCCGTAGGAGACTGTGCCTGTCCAGGTCTCGGACATTTGTGCACTGATCCACAAAGATCTGAGGCTTCGCGGCCCCCATGGCAGTCCCTTGTCTGCAGCTGTCAAAGTCTCCATCACCCTGCATTTCTGTACAACCGGTCGTTCCAGGGATTGGCTGCAGATCTAGATGGCATCTCGCAGTCGGCAGCTCATCACGCCATCAGGCAGGTCACAGATGGTATATTCAGGAGGGTGGGGGATTACATCCACTTTGACACAGATGGGCCTGCGTAGGCACAGAGGGCATTGGGTTTCGCCTCTATTGCTGGATTCCCCCCAGGTGCAGGGCATCATCCATTGTGTCCATGTGGCCATCAAGGCACCCAGGGCCAGCCAGTGAGATCCATCAACAGGAAGCGCTTCCAGTCCCTTACCGTCCAACTGGTCTGCAACCACAACAAGAGCTTCCTCCATGTGTGCGCTCGCTTTCCTGGCAGATGCCATGATCCTCATTCTCTGCCAGTCCATGCTGCTTCGGATCTTCACTCTATCCTCCAGAGTGCGAGGAAGAATCCAAGGGGACAAGGGAAATTCCTTGAAGAGTTGGTTATTGACCCCTCTACAGAAGCCCCAGGCAGAAGCACAGAGTCAATGCAACCAATGCCACCTGCTCAGCAGGACAACCATTGAGCAGGTCATCATGTAATTCGGTGGCATCCTCCAATACAAGGGTGTCAGTCACTGTGGTGGTCTGCTATGCTCTCCATAATATGGCCCTCCAGAGAGGTGTGGACCTTGAGGACAGTGAGGCCCTGAAAGGCGCTTAATAGGGGAGGACCAGGAGGTGAAAGAGGAACAAGAAGAAGAGGCAGAGGGGTAACACTGGACAGAGAAGTGCTTCTGCTGCACAAAATGGTGGCCTCCTCCTGCCACCCTCTGGGAAGAGGACCTTCCTCCTCTCCATCATGGCATCCAGCAATAGATCCCGGTCAGTATCGATGAAGCAAGGGTCCACCCTGCCCCTAGTGCCAGTCCTCCAGCTCCCCTGTGACATCTCCCTTCCCTCTGGCGCAGTGGAAGGTTTTGACACAAAATGCAGGTCTCTTCCTCAGGGGAACCAGCAGCCTCAGTGTCTTCGTGAGCCCCACACTTCATCTGACCCACCTCCATTCCCGGCCCCACTGGCTCTAAGTGGACAGGAAACCCCTCTGCATACCAATTAAGGGCTTACCCATTTGCAAATCTGAACCTGAATCAGTTTACTTACGAAGGCAGGTTTCTGAACCAAAACCAAGACCCAGCTCCTGTTTCCCACCTCGATAACAAAAATCCAGCCCAGGAGTTCTACCAGTTAGCCATAGCTGACATATAGCATAGCTAATATATGCTGGACTGAATATTCAAAATGCTAAGTAATTAAAACATGAGGTTTTATACTTAGTCAGAATTGTACATTCTAATTAAGGAAATCAGCTTCTGTTGATGTAATGCTGATTAGGTGGCACTATATAAATGCAGATTGTTCATCTGGAACTACCAAAACTATACAATATTTTATCAACCTATAAAAAAATCTGCCATGTTTACATAATATTTGTATAGTGGTTATGACTCCCCAAAGCCTGTCCACCATCTACATGGCACAAGTTAGGAGTGTGATGGAATACTCTCCAGTTGCCTGGATGGGTACAACTCCAACAACACTCAAGAAGCTCGACACCATCCAGGACAAAGCAGCCCGCTTGATTGGCACCCCATCTACAAACATTCATTCCCTTCACCACCGACACACAGTGGCAGCAGTGTGTACCATGTACAAGATAAGGCTCCTTAGACAGCACCTTCCAAACCCACGACCTCTACCAACTAGAAGGACAAGGGCAGCAAATGCATGGAATACCACCACCTGCAAGTTCCCCTCCAAGTCACACACCATCCTGACTTGGAACTATATTCCCGTTCCTTCACTGTCGCTGGGTCGAAATCCTGGAACTCCCTTCCTAACAGCACTGTGGGAGTACCTACCCCACATGGACTGCAGCGGTTCAAGAAGGCAGCCCACCACCACCTTCTCAAGGGCAATTAGCGATGGGCAATAAATGCTAGCCTGGCCAGCGATGTCCACATCCCATGAATGAATAAAAAAAAGGAAGGCATATGGGATACTTGCCTTTATCAGCTGAGGCATAGAATATAAGAGCAGGGAGGTTATGATGGAGCTGTATAAAACGCTAGTTGGGGTACTGTGTACAGTTCTGGGCACCACACTAAAGGAAGGATGTGATTGCACTGGAGAGGGTGCAGAGGAGATTCACCAGGCTGTTGCCTGGGCTGGAGCATTTCAGCTATAAAGAGAGACTGGATAGGCTAGGGTTGTTTTCCTTCGAGCAGAGAAGGCTGAGGGGAGATATGATTGAGGTATACAAAATTATGAGAGGCATCGATAGGTTAGATAGAAGGAAACTTTTTCCCTTAGCGGAGGTATCAATAACCAGGGGGCATAGATTTAAGGTAAGGGGTAGGTGGTTTAGAGGGGATTTGAGGAAAAATATTTTCACCCAGAGGGTGGTTGGAATCTGGAACACACTGCTTGAAGGAGTGGTAGAGGGAGGAACCCTCTCAACATTTAAGAAGTATTTAGATGAGCACTTGCAATGCCATAGCATATAAGGCTACAGGCCAAGTGCTGGAAAATAGGATTGGAATAGTTAGGTGCTTGATGGGCAGCATGGACATGATGGGCCGAAGGGCCTGTTTCTGTGCTGTATAACTCTATGACTCTATTCCCACTGTGCTATATTGCTATATATCCCAATGGAGCATCCCTTTACAAATCTACACTACAGTCCCAGAAATTACACAACCCCCAAACGAGTTGAGGTAGAAGATCAACTATGATCATATTAAATGGTGGAGCAGGCTCGAAGGGCCAAATGGCCTACTCCTGCTTCTATTTCTTACTTTCTTATGTCATTAAATGAAAGTTGGTAATATTAATGGTGAAGCGATTAACACATTTGTAGAACATTCATTTGTCTCAGATTCATTGATATTTAAAACCAAGAGGGTTAATACCCACTTTAAAACAGGGACAGAGGAATATCACAAGATCACAAGGTCGCAAATGTCACCCCACTGTTGAAGAAGGGAAGGAGAGAGGAAAAAGGGAATTACAGACCTGTTAGCCTTACATCAATCATTGGGAAAATGCTAGAATCTATTCTAAAGGATGTGATAAATGGACACTTGGATAATAATGATCTGATTGGGCATAGTCAACATGAATTTATGGATGGGAAATCATGTTTGACGAAACTGTTGAGTTTTTTGAAGATGTTATTAACAAAATTGGTAAAGTGGATGTGGTATACTTGGAATTTCAGAAGGCTTTTGATAAAGTCCCCCACAGGAGGTTGGTTAGCAAAATTAAAGCTCATGGGATAGGAGGTACTATACTGGCATGGATTAAAGATTGGTTAATAGGCAGAAAACAGACAGTAGGAATAAATGGGTCATTCTCGCATTGGCAGGCTGTGACTAGTGAGGTACAGCAGAGATCAGTGATTGGGCTGCAGCTGTTCACAATATATATCAATGATTTGTATGTGGGGACCAAATATAGTATTTTCAAGTTTGCAGATGACAGAAAATTAGGTGGGAATGTGTGTCGTGAGGAAGTTGCAAAGCAGCTTCAAGGGGATTTGGGCAGACTTAGTGAGTGGGCAAGAACATGGCAGATGCAATATAATTTGGAAAAATGTGAGGTTATCCACTTTGGTAAGAGGAATAGATGTGCAGAGTATTTCTTAAATGGTAAGCGATTAGAAAGTGTAAATGTACAAAGGGACCTGGGTGTCCTTGTCAATAAGTCACTGAAAGCTAACATGCAGGTGCAGCAAGCAATTAGGAAGGCTAATGGTATGTTAGCTTTTATCGCAAGAGGATTTGAGTCCAGGAGTAGTGAAGTCTTGCTTCAAATGTATAGAGCCTTGGTTAGACCACACTTGGAGTACCTTAGGAAGGATATTATTGATATGGAGAGAGTGCAAAAAAGTTCACCAGACTTGTTCCCGGGATGGTGGGACTGTCCTATGAAGAGAAATTGGGAAAACTGGACCTGTATCATCTAGAGTTTCCAAGAATGAGGAGTGATCTCATTGAAACCTAAGAAATACTTAAAGGGATAGACAGGGTAGATGCAAGTGAGATGTTTCCCCTGGTTGGGGAGTCTAGAACCAGGGGACTAGAACCAGGGAACACAATTTCAAAATAAAGGGGAAGCCACTAAGGACAGAGATGAGGAGAAATTTCTTTGCTCAGAGTGTTGTGAATCTTTGGAATTCTCTACCCCAGAGGGCTGTGGAAGCTCAGTCATTGAGTATGTTTAAAGATTTCTAAATACAAATGACATAAAGGGATATGAGCATAGTGTGGGAAAAAGGCATTGAAGTGGATGATCAGCCATGATCATATTGAATATAAGGCAGGCTTGATGGGCTGAATGGCCTAATCCTGCTCCTCTGTTCCTATGTTCCTATCACATTGACTGTTGATCAGTTATTATCACCTGTGGTAATATTGTTGGCTAATTTTGTTATAGTTGATGTATTCTGCAAAACTATACACAGTCATGCACTACATAAATGGTTGAGGTGAATAGTATAGATGCATTTAAAGGGAAGCTAGATAGGTACTTAAGGGAGAAAGGAATAAAAGGTGATAGGGTGAGATGAAGTATAGTGGGAGGAGGTTCATGTGGAGCATGAACACCAGCATGGATCAGTTGCACTGAGTGGCTGTGCTGTAACTTTTATGTAATTTCTGTGTAATTTAAATTATTAATCCTCAGCTGTTAAAAGGGAAATTTCCAATATACGCTGCTTTAAGATCAGCCAGGGTGAAAGAGGCTACAAAGAGCATGGCTCACACAGCATGTGACTGAAGACCTCTCACCCTTCCCCCCCTTACAATGTATGTTCATACCATAAATGGGTATTATATATTTTGCACATACCTACAAGAGGATTTCATACAAATACAAGCATTGCCTTGTAAAAATCTACACCATATCTTATATAAACAAGCACAATACCATACACAAATCAGACATCACACCATCTTAAAAATGTAAACACTGCTGACATGAAAACCTGCACAATATGTAAAGTTGATACTTTTCCAAAACTATATATTATTTTGTAAAACCTCAGACATTATTCATATACCAACCTGCATGTGGACATTTCATACACATCAGCTGCAATATTTACCAACCTACCAGCACTTTGTTGAACTCAAGACTGATTGCAATCTAACTGATGAGTTAGATGCCACTCTAACTCATCCCTTTCTAGGATCCCAAACTGGATCTGCCAACCTCCCCCACACTTCCCTTCCTCATTCAATCTGCAGGTTTTTCAAACCCAATCCTGGTGTCACTGAACCATGACTTTTTGATTTAGCTTACTTTTGCTCCTACTTTTTGCAACTATGGTAATATCTAGCAATGTGGAATCTGACCCTTCAACTGCATTGTTCAACATTAAATAAAAAGGACCTTAAACAAATCTACAACTTTATTGAAGCCTACATTTGTTTATTTTTAATCAATCATCTTTTGTGCAGGTTTTCAAAAACGTCCTCACAAAAATAAATCTTATCTTAATCACAGTCCATGCTGATAACCTGGATAAAAATACAATCTGACTTTATAAAAGCTTGTTTTCAATATCATATGATTACTGCTTCAATAATGTTCGAAAGAAAATGGATGAGAATTCTTGTTTAATCTATTTTCTGAACCGAAATTTGGCTTTTAATATTAACACATCTTACTTCCTGTGAGTCTATAAAAAGACAGTCATTTCTACTTAAATCTCAGTTATTAAGTCCACCCTGTCTTCAGTGCATTTTGGCCAGAAAACATGTGACTCCCTTGTTGATGCTTTCTTACACCAATTTGAATTTGCATCTGGTGTGGTATAATTCCAGTTGTCAAGAAAACATAATATGCAAAATGAGCAATATTAATTAATTGTTTGGAAACTTACATTAGACTTTTAATGGAGAAAATCCTAGAATTAACTTTTAAAGAAAATGGCAACCAAGATGGCCACTGCAATTTGCATCTGAAATAACTGACATTCCAGAACATCGAATTGGAGACACAAGTCTAACAAGAAGCCCAGACAGGACAATATTTTGGCTAGTTGAGCAGATTATCTAGATCACCCTCATTAGAGGGACAGTCAAAGCCATCTTGGGCATTCATGAGTAGATATTATCTTGTAATAATGTCCCTCCAGGAGGTAAACACTGACAATACCACCTGAGAGAGGTTTTGGGGTTTTAGACTTTGAACCTCATTAAAAATAAAGGGGATTGAGAGAACCAGGTGACCATCTCCCCAGGCTGTGTAAAACTGGGAGTTTTGTTACACACAAAGAGACAAACAGTAATTGAGACTGCAGCAGCAGAGAAGGCTGTGTTTTTTTTAATTCATTCATGGGATTTGGGCATCGCTGGCCAGTCCGGCATTTGTTGCCCATCCCTAATTGCCCTTGAGAAGGTGGTGGTGAGCTGCCTTCTCGAACCGCTGCAGTCCATGTGGGGTAGGTAGACCCACAGTGCTGTTGGGAAGGGAGTTCCAGGATTTTGACCCAGCAACAGTGAAGGAACGGCGATATAGTTCCAAGTCAGGATGGTGTGTGACTTAGAGAGGAACTTGCAGGTGGTGGTGTTCCCAGGCATTTTCTGCCCTTGTCCTTCTAGTTGGTAGAGGTCGTGGGTTTGGAAGGTGCTGTCTAAGGAGCCTTGGTGTGCCTCCCTTTTTCTCTTTCTCTCTCCAGTAAACATCAAATTTGAAAACCATCTGTGACTGTGGACCCTCCAAGCCTACAGATTGCTACAGAGACCAGGGGAAGAGAGCCACTTACAAGACTGCCTCCAAGAAAACCCTGATCCAAGTGGGCCAGCCACAAAAGTGCACTTTGATTAGCCAAAGACTTCAAGAATACAACTCCAGCCAGAAGACCACTGTATCATCCAACCTCAAACTGCTTATTTAACTATTATTTATTCTGGACTTTCCATTTTGTAATCCATTTGTGTGTGTGATCCTTGTGTGAATGTATCCATGAATGTGTAGTGTTTTGTTTTATTATTTTAATGGGGTTTAGCTTGTTGAGTATAATAAACTTACCTCTTTTTTGTTTAAACTCAAGAAAACCTGTCTGTTTTTTTCATGATTACATGCAGGTAACAGGTAAAACACTCACTGAAGTGGTAAATACAACCACTGTTTAAAAAGGAATAAACCCTGTTGCAGTCAAATAAGAGGAAGGGCAAGAGAGGTGACTATTACCCCCTCCTCACCTGGCCATTGTGAAGCTGCATTTTAAAGGTTCTTGGGTTGCTTGTTGAACCAACTGGGATGTCATAAATTTACTATCCAATCTTTTTAATACTGGCAGTTCATTGATATTTGAACTCTGCTAACATTAAAAATGAGTTGCTTGGGGAGAAGAGCTCTCCATATACATCCAAAAAGAAAGATGCATTTATATAGCACCTTTTACAATCTCAGGTTGCACCAAAGCACTTTATAGCCAATGAAGTACTGCCACTGTTGTAACATAGGAAATACTGCAGCCAAATTGCACAAAGAAAGATCCCACAAACATATCATCTGTTTTGGTGATTTGGTTGAGGAATAAAGATTGCCAAGGACATTGAGAAGAACTCCACTGCTCTTTTTCAAATGGCGCCATGGGATCTTTTACATCCACCTTAGAGGGCAAACATTACAGTCCCATCTGATAGACAACACCTCCAACAGTGCAGCACTCCCTCAATACTGTACTGGTGTGTCAGCCTAAAGTTTGCACTCATGTCACTGGAGTGGGACTTGAACTCACAACTTTCCACCTCAGAAGCAAGAGGAGCCATGACTGACACTCATCCAACAGCAATGCACCAACCTTAGTGTGATTTGACAGTCGGCAGTATAGCGCTGATGTGCCAGAACAGCTTATCACGTCCCACAGGTATGGGTCTGAGACAATTAACTGCAGCTTTAATAAATAAATATTTAAAGCTTTAAATATATTAAGTAACTAGTGGTCAACTGATAAAAACAACTAGCAAAATAAATAAAGTTGCTGCTGAGGTGGGAACTAGGTGCTGTGGCAGGTTAGTTACTGACCTTTCTACCTCTTGGATCCGGATTCAAATCCAGCCCAGACTGACGGGATAGAAATCTCTTTAGCCCTCTGAGAAATATTATCACAATCTAGTTCTGAATGGGACATGGTCCGCCAGCATACAAATGCCCCTAATTTAGCACCAATATGTGTTATCACTCAGTAGCCTAAGGATAGTTGGTGTGAGAAATGAAAACAATGACACATTAGTGCACAAGGGAGTACTTGATGTTGATACTGAAGAGTCTGAAATATGTGTTCAATTCCTCAGCTTGATAATTAGAAAAAAGGCTGCAATCAAAAGTAGCATTACTGAATGAGTCATGAAAGAAACTGCTTATGCTCCTCTCAACTATAATCCTGACTCTAAAACATTGTTTTAAACTCTGATCACCTTAAACTTGTAATAAAGGGGTGGTTTCTGTTTATTGAAGCAACACTATAATTCCGCTAATCATAGAGCAAGGCTAAATTCAACAATAACTTGCATTTATATGTTCTGATGAAAGGTCATTGACTGAAACATTAGATTCATAGAGTCATAGAGTTATACAGCACAAAAACAGGCCTTTCGGCTCACCGTGTTCGCGCCGACCATCAAGCGTATCTATTCTAATCCCGTTTTCCAGCACTTGGCCCATAGCCGTGTATGCTATGGCGTTTCAAGTGCTCATCTAAATACTTCTTAAATGTTGTGAGGGTTCTTGCCTCTACCACTCCTTCAAGCAGTGCGTTCCAGATGCCAACCACGCTCTGGGTGAAAATATTTTTCCTAAAATCCCCTCTAAACCTCCTGCCCCTACCTTAAATCTATGCCCCCTGCTTATTAACACCTCCGCTAAGGGAAAAAATGTCTTCCTATCTAATCTATCTATGCCCCTCATAATTTTGTATACCTCAATAATGTCCCCCCTCAGTCTTCTCTTCTCTAAGGAAAACAACCCTAGCCTTTTCAGTCTCTCTTCATAGCTGAAATGCTCCAGCCCAGGCAACATCCTGGTGAATCTCCTCTGCACCCTCTCCAGTGCAATCACATGCTTCCTTTAGTGTGGTGACCAGAACTGTACACAGTACTCCAGCTGTGGCCTAACTAGCGTTTTATACAGCTCCATCATAACCTCCCTGCTCTTATATTCTTGCCTCGGCTACTAAAGGTAAGTATCCCATATGCCTTCCTAATCACCTTATCTACCTGCGCTGCTGCCTTCAGTGATCTATGGGCAAGTACAGCAAGGTCCCTCTGACCCTCTGTACTTCCTGGGGTCCTACAATGCATTGTATATTCCCTTGCCTTGTTAGTCCTCTCAAAATGCATCACCTCACACTTCTCAGGATTAAATTCCATTTGCCACTGCTCCACCCATTTTACCAGTCCATCTATATCGTCCTGTAATCTAAGGCTTTCCTCCTCATTATTTACTACACCACCAATCTTCGTGTCATCTGCGAACTTACTGATCATACCTCCTATATTCACGTCTAAATCATTAATGTAGTCACATTAACTCACTTTCTCTCTGCACAGATGCTGCCTGACCTCCTGAATGTTTCCAGCATTCACTGTTTTTATTTCAGATTTCCAGCATCCGCAGTATTTGCCTTTTGTATTTACATTTATAGAATGCAAAGTTCCTTCACAGAAGCATAATAGAGACATAAATTGACACCGAGCCAAAGAAGGGGATATTGGGAGGGGTGACTAATAGTTTGGTCAGCAGTAGGTTTTAATGGGAGTCTTAAAGGAGAAGGGATGAAAGGCAGCGAACTTTAGGGAGGGAATTTCAGAGCTTAGGGCCCAGACGGCTGAAGACATGACTACCAAAGGTGGGGAGAAAGGAATGGGTACATACAATAGGCCAGTGTTGGTGAAAGTCAGAGATCTTGAAGGATTGTAGGGCTGGAGGAGATTATTGGGGTCGAGAGGGCTAAGACCATGAAGGGATGTGAACACAAGGATGATGATTTTAAATTGGAGGCATTAGAGAACAAGGCTTAATCCCTAAACAATGCTACAATCTCGATAACTCTTAATCCTAACAACACTACAATAATGTTATCCTAACCAATGCTATCATTATTTCAGTGAGCTAGTGGTCAATCTATGGAACAAGCTCCCTAGAGTGATAGTGGAAAGAGATAGTGTTAATTCATTCAAATGTAAATTAGATAGATTTCCTTCAGAAAGCAACATTTTGGGATACAGTACATGAGTAATTTGAGACTTAGCATGTGGTCAGTGTAACATGCTTGGGAGGAACAGGTAACTTTGGGCCTATGACTCCCAAAGCTTTCCATCACTGGGCATTTTCCCTGTCACATGCCCGGCTCTGGTGTAGAGTAATTGATAGAAATTGATCGCTATGATTAGTCAATGACTCCATTATCATTGCCTCAAGCAACTACCAGGATGGCAGAAGGTGAACTGGAGGGACCTTGGGTGATCTTCATTTAATGATTCCTGTTTTAAAACACAGCGATAATTTTTGCAAACCCCTCAAAAGGAGTTTTTTTCGATCCTAATGAGAAAGCTTGCAGTAAAAAAAAATCAAGACCCACTTGAAATGAACATAGGTGCCGTCACACATTCAAAGGAACGTAAAATGATTTAAGAAATTAGATACATCTTTCATTAAGGATTTAATTGTGCTGCAGTTTCGAAGCAACAGGATTGGGAGATGCAAACTATGACCACGTGTCACTCTAGAAGAGGCTCTGGTGTCAGCTCTGATCTGCTGTCACTGCCACATCACCCCAGACAACTCCAGGCTTCATCTGCTGCCTCAAAGTATCATAAAGATATTAGCCAAGGATTTGCTGGAGGAGGCATCTAATGCAGTACCCTCTTACAGTTCTTCTCACACCCTTTAGTTCAAACTATTTTGCTGGAGCTGTGTGTGAGCTGATAATAGCATGGCAAGAACAATGGGGAATCTGGGACCTCAGTCAACTGCAGGATCAATAATCTACCTCCAATTAACCAATAAGATTTAAAGATTGAGAAAGAGACCGAAGAATGATAGAAAAGGAAATAGGGCAAACTAGGGACAAATCAGGTGCAGAAAAAACAGAGGGAAAGAAAGATTGGATTAAGAAAGATTAAGAAAAAGAGACATAAAGGAAAAGTAAATAAAAATGATTAAAAAGAGGTAAATTTTATATTAAAAAATCTTGAGGATAACGTTTACCTACAGCAGTGAGACTCCACAGTTTAAAACATTCCCTTCTGGGCCTCCAAAATTCAGTGACATTGCAGGAAAATAAATCTCATCATTAAAAAGGTCCTTATGTGCTTAAATACTAGTCCTAACTTCATGCAGATAGTTTTATTCATTTTAACAGCATAAATGCAACAATTTCTGAACACTCATTGGGAGACAGACAGCGAGATCCCATTTTCACAAGGCTAACATTGGAGGAGCGCAAAACATCCAGCAATTTGTGGCGATTCACATCTGATGGTGTATCTCTTCCTCACCACTGTTGCTGTTATTTTTACAAACTAATAATGGGATCAAGTAAATTCATCCTTATTCCACAGCAAGTTCTGTGTAATGGAAGAGCTCAGGCAGCTGAAGGCTTTGAAATGGGAAGTGAGGGAATTGTTGTATTGGGTTGTTCTGCAATAAACTCACAATCCCTATCATTTATACTAATATTTCTTTTACTAAATTTAGTACTTCAGCTGATTTCCAATTTACCACCAATTCCCCATTTTAATCTGTACGTACATTACAATATTGTAATGCTTTTCAGATAAATCAATAAACATGTTTTAAACACAGTGAACATTAAATTCTTCATAAGAAAGTGATGGTGAGGAATCACTTTTAGGTGGTTGCAAATGTACTCTGGTTGCAGATGGGTCATGCCAACAAACCAGCAGGTAACAGTATTCATTCATCTCCCTCTGTTCAACATCATTGAATAGTTCACACCAAGAGCAATTCCTCATTTCTGTAAACAGTACTAAAATGAGATAGTAGTTCTACAGAAAACATCTAACATTTCCCATAATTTTTATTAATAAAAATACATTTTAACTGTTTATTCAGACTTGAAATCTGCTCTACAGTAAAGTACCGGTCATACTTACTAAACAAGGGTACACTAAATTATTATTTTTTATTAATTAGCAAAAAAAAAATATGGAACTGAAAGCTAGTCTCGGTAATGGTGTCCATGAAACTACCATCAATTGTCGTAAAAACTCACCTGGTTCACTAATGTCCTTTAGGGAAAGAAATCTGCCATCCTTACCTGGTCTGGCCTGGCCTATATGTGACTCCAGACCCACAGTAATGTAGTTGACTCTTAACTGCCCTCTGAAATGGCCCAGCAAGACACTCAGTTGTATGAAACTGCTACACAAAAGTTGAAAAGGAACAAAACTGGATGGAATACCTGACATCAACCCAGACACTGGAAAAGACAATGGCAAATCCAGCCTTGTCGACTCTGCAAAGTCCTCCTTACTAACATCTGAGAGCTTGTACCAAAATTGGGAGAGATGTCCCACAGACTAGACAAGCAACAGCCTGACATAGTCATACTCATGGAAAGATACCTTATATCCAATGTCCCAGATATCACCAACACCATTCCTGGGTATGCCTTGTCCCACCAGTAGGACAGACCCACCAGAGGTGGTAACACAGTAGAATACATTTGGGAGGGAGTTGACCTGGGAATCCTCAACATTGACTCCGGACCCCATGAAGTCTCATGGCATCAAGTCAAACATGGGCAAGGAAATCTCCTGCTGATTACCACCTACCACCCTCTGTCAGCTGATGAATTGGTACTCCTCCATGTTGAACACCACTTGGAAGAAGCACTGAGGATTGCAAGGCACAGAATGTACTCTGGGTGGGGGACTTCAATGTCCTTCACCAAGAGTGGCTTGGTAGAACTTCTACTGACCAAAGAGTCATTATGGGTGGAAGTCAGAAACAGGAAAGGAGCAGTCACTTTGTTGGGAGTTTTCTATAGACCCCCCAAATAGCAACAGAGACATGGAGGAACAGATTGGGAGGCAGATTTTGGAAAGGTGCAGAAGTAACAGGGTTGTTGTCATGGGTGACTTCAACTTCCCTAATATTGATTGGAACCTCCTTAGTGTAAATAGTTTGGATGGAGCAGTTTTTGTCAGGTGTGTCCAGGAAGGTTTCCTACTCAATATGTAGATAGGCCGAGTAGAGGGGAGACTATGTTGGACTTGGTGCTTGGCAACGAACCAGGCCAGGTGGCAGATCTCTCGGTGGGAGAGCATTTCAGTGATAGTGATCACAACTCCCTGACCTTTACTATAGTCATGGAGAGGGACAGGAGCAGACGGGATGGGAAAATATTTAATTGGGGGAGGGGGAATTACAATGCTATTAGGCAGGAACTGGGGAGCATAAATTGAGAACAGATGTTCTCAGGGAAATGCACGACAGAAACGTGGAGGTTGTTTAGGGAGCACTTGCTGCGACTGCTGGATAGGTTTGTCCCGATGAGGCAGGGAAGGGATGGTAGGGTGAAGGAACCTTGGATGACAAGAGATGTGGAACAGCTAGTCAAGAGGAAGAAGGAAGCTTACTTAAGGTTGAGGAAGCAAGGATCAGACAGGGCTCTAGAGGGTTACAAGGTAGCCAGGAAGGAACTGAAGAATGGACTCAGGAGAGCTAGAAGGGGACATGAAAAAGTCTTGGCGGGTAGGATTAAGGAAAATCCCAAGGCGTTCTACACTTATGTGAGGAACAGGAGGATGGCCAGAGTGAGGGTAGAGCTGATCAGGGATAGTGGAGGGTACTTGTGCCTGGAGTCGGAGGAGGTAGGGGAGGTCCTTAATGAATACTTTGCTTCAGTATTCACTAGTGAGAGGGACCTGGTCGTTTGTGAGGACAGCGTGGAACAGGCTGATATGCTCAAACAGGTTGAGGTTAAGAGAGAGGATGTGCTGGAAATTATGAATGATATGAGGACAGATAAGTCCCCGGGGCCAGACGGGATATACCCAAGGATATTACGGGAAGTGAGGGAAGAGATTGCTGCGCCTTTGGCGATGATCTTTGCGTCTTCACTGTCCACTGGAGTAGTACCGGATGATTGGAGGATGGCAAAGAAAGAGAATAGGGATAACCCTGGGAATTATAGACCAGTCAGTCTTACGTCGGTAGTGGGCAAATTATTGGAGAGGATTCTGAGAGACAGGATTTATGATTATTTGGATAAGCATGGTTTGATTAGAGACAGTCAGCATGGCTTTGTGAGGGGCAGGTCATGCCTCACAAGCCTTACTGAATTCTTTGAAGATGTGACAAAACACATTGATGAAGGAAGAGCAGTGGATGTGGTGTATATGGATTTTAGCAAGGCGTTTGATAAGGTTCCCCATGGTAGGCTCATTCAGAAAGTAAGGAGGCATGGGATTCAGGGAAAGTTGGCTGTCTGGATACAAAATTGGCTGGCCCATAGAAGTCAGAGGGTGGTAGTAGATGGAAAGTATTCAGCATGGAGCTCGGTGACCAGTGGTGTTCCACAAGGATCTGTTCTGGGACCTCTGCTCTTTGTGATTTTTATAAATGACTTGGATGAGGAAGTGGAAGGCTGGGTTAGCAAGTTTGCCGAAGACACAAAGGTTGCTGGAGTTGTGGATAGTGTGGAAGGCTGTTGTAGGTTGCAATGGGACATTGACAGGATGCAGAGCTGGGCTGAGAAGTGGCAGATGGAGTTCAACCTGGAAAAGTGTGAAGTGATTCATTTTGGAAGGTCGAATTTGAATGCGGAATACAGGCTTAAAGACAGGATTCTTGGTAGTGTGGAGGAACAGAGGGATCCTGGGGTCCATGTCCATAGATCGCTCAAAGTTGCCACCCAAGTTGATAGGGTTGTTAAGAAGGCGTATGGTGTGTTGGCTTTCATTAACAGGGGGATTGAGTTTAAGAGCCGCGAGGTTATGCTGCAGCTCTATAAGGCCCTGGTTCGACCACACTTGGAATATTGTGTTCAGTTCTGGTCGCCTCATTATAGGAAGGATGTGGAAGCTTTAGAGAGGGTGCAGAGGAGATTTACCAGGATGCCTCCTGGACTGGAGGGTACGTCCTACGAAGAAAGATTGAGGGAGCTAGGGCTTTTCTCATTGGATCGAAGAAGGATGAGAGGTGACTTGATAGAGGGGTACAAGATGATGAGAGGCATAGATAGAGTGGATAGTCAGAGACTTTTTCCCAGGGTGGAAAGGGCTATCACCAGGGGGCATAATTTTAAGGTGATTGGAGGAAGGTTTCGGGGAGATGTCAGAGGTAGGTTCTTTACACAGAGATTGGTGGGTGCGTGGAATGCGCTGCCAGCAGTAGTAGTAGAAGCAGATACATTAGGGGCATTTAAGCGACTCTTGGATAGGTACATGGATGATAGTAGAATGAAGGGTAGGTAGTTAGTTTGATCTTAGAGTAGGTTAAAGGTTCGGCACAACATCGTGGGCTGAAGGGCCTGTACTGTGCTGTACTGTTCTATATTCTATGCTCTATGTTCTAAGTGGCCGAGTCCTGAAGGACATAGCTGCCAAACTGGGCCTGTGGCAGGTGGTGAGGGAACCAACAAAAGGGAAAAGCTTACTAGACCTTGTTCTCACCAATCTACCTGTGGCAGATGTGTCTGTCCATGACAGTATTGGCAGGAGTGACCACCGCACCATCCTTGTGAAAACTAAGTCCCATCTTCACACTGAGGATACCTTCCATCATGTTGTGTTGCACTACCACCATGCTGAATGGGACAGATTTTGAACAAATTTGGAAGCTCAAAACTGGGCATCCATGAGGCACTGTGGACCATCAACAGCAGCAGAATTGTATTCAATCACAATCTGTAACCTCATGGTCTGGCATATCCCTCACTTCACCATTACCATCAAGACAAAGGGATCAACCCTGGTTCAATGAGGAGTGCAGGAGAGCATCCAAGGAGCAGCACCAGGCATACCTCAAAATGAGCTGTCAACCTGGTGAAGCTACAACACAGGACTACTTGCATGCCAAACAGCAAAGCAGCATGCAATAGACAGGGCTAAGTGATCCCACAACCAATGAATCAGATCAAAATTCTGCAGTCCTGCCACATCCAGTCATGAATTGTGATGGACAATTAAACAACTAACAGGAGGAGGAGGCTCCACAAATATCCCCATCCTCAATGATGGTGGTGGGGGGGCGGGGGGGGGGGGGGGGGGGGGGAGGGCAGCATATCAGTGCAAACGACAAGGCTGAAGCATTTGTGACCATCTTCAGTCAGAGGTGCCGAGTGGATGATCCATCTCGGCCTCCTCCTGAGGTACCCAGCATCACAGATCCCAGTCTTCAGCCAATTTGATTCACTCCATGTGAAATCAAGAAATGGCTGAAGGCACTGGATACTGCAAAGGTTCTGACAACATTCCTGCTGTAGTACTGAAGACTTGTGCTGCAGAACTAGCCGTGCCCCTAGCCAAGCTGTTCCAGTACAGCTACAGCACTGGCATCTACATGATAATGTGAAATATTGCCCAGGTATGTCCTAATCACAAAAAGCAGTTCAATTCCAATCTGGCCAATTATCACCTGATCAGTCTATTCCTGTTCACCAGCAAAGTGATGGAAGGTGTCATCAATAGTGCTATCAAGCACCATTTGAACAGCTACAACCTGCTCACTGATGCTCAGTTTGGGTTCCAGCAGAGTCACTTAGCTCCCGACCTCATTACAGCCTTGGCCCAAGCATGGACAAAAAAGCTGAACTCAAGATGTGTGGTGAGAGTGATTGCCCTGGATATCAAGACAGCATTTGACTGCGTGTGGTGTCAAGGAGCCCTAGCCGAATAAAAGTCAATGGGAATGGGGGGAAATATGTCTGTTGGTTGGAGTCCTACCGAGCAGAAAGGAAGATGATTGTGGTTGTTGGAGGCCAATCATCTCATCCAGGACATCACTGCAAGAGTTCCTCAGGGTAGTGTCCTAGGTCCAACCATCTTTGCTGCTTCATCAATGACCTTCCTGCCATCATAAGGTCAGAAGTGGGGATGCTTGCTAATGATTGTACAATGTTCAGCACCATTCACAACTATACAGATACTGAAGCAGTCTATGTCTGTATGTAGCAAGACATGGACAACATTCAGGCTTGGGAGGATAAATGGTAAGTAACATTTGTGCCACACAAGTGCCAGGCAATGACGATCTCCAACAAGAGAGAATCTAACCATCTCCCCTTGATGTTCAATGGCATTACCGTCACTGAATTCCCCACCATCAACATCCTGGGGATTACCATTGATCAGAAACTGAACTGGAGTAGCCATTTAAATGCTGTGGCGACAAGAGCCGGGAATTCTGCAGCGAGCAACTCACCTCCTGACTCCCCAAAGCCTGTCCACAATTTACAAGGCACAAGTCAGGAATGTGATGGAATAATCTCCACCTGCCTGGATGAGTGTGGCTCCAACAACATTGATGCACAGTGGCAGCAGTGTGCACCTTTCCAAGATGCACTGCAGCAACTCACCAAGGGTCCTTTAACTGCACCTTCCAAACCTGCAACCTCTTTCACCTAGAAGGACAAGAGCAGCAGACACGTGGGAACACCACAATCTGCAAGTCCACCCCCCCCCCCACCCCCCCCCCCCCCCCCACCCCAAGCCACACACCATCCTGACTTGGAATTATATCGCCGTTCCTTCACTGTCACTCCCGAACAGCACTGTGGGTGTACCTGCACCAAATGGACTGCAGCGGTTCAAGAAGGCATCTCACCACCACCTTCTCAAGGGCAATTAGGGATGGGCAACAAATGCTGGCCTAGCCAGCAACGCCCATATCCCATGAACGAATAAAAAAACAATATTATATTAATTCAAGACCTGCTCAGTAAATGTAGTTAGTCCACTATCTGTATTCATTCCTCTTATTTCATTCTCTGATTCCTTCCCCCCCTTGCGCAGCCTCCCCTGACAGGAAGGTACAATTTTTTATTCCCATGTCTGATCTTGCCCAGGGTCTGTCACACTGAAATACCTTTATCCAGCACTGGTCCGAAGATGGCCAGGTTGTCATTCACCGTGGTGCAGTTCCATCTCCTGCCCCTAAACTGATGTTGACACTCCTGGATTCCGATCTTGACCCCCTCGGCCACACTGGGCATGATCTCGATGTAGTTCCTGCAGAAGCGAAGTTGCTTCGGAACAAGGCCGGGGATGCTACCGCACAGGATGGGCTGAGAGCCGAGGGACGAGTACTGGTGTCCCAGGGCCAGAGACCTGCACAAGACAAGAGCTGGTTAAAACAGTCCATTTCACTTTAAGGAATTATTCATTTAAAGACATATTACCAGTCAGAAAGAAAGACAAAGTCTTGTCCCTACCTTCCTACATCATATCTATTACCGTTCCAGCCCTACCATTGCGTTCATTGGTTCTCAGCGAACGGCTTCTGTACTGTACCATGATTCATTACAAGTCCTGATGGTTTACAGATAAAGTGTGGTCCCGCGAATGGTTAACTAACTTTGATACCAATTTAAATATATGGCAAAAATCTGCAGATTAAGTGAATTCCAAACGCGCAATTTTGTCAATAAATAATTGACTTGAGGTCAGAATATTTCCGGCCAACAATATTTCTAATACAATTTCTATCCCTTTTCGTTACTTTTCTGCGGGATTCAGCGTTTGGCTGGCTTGCCATTTGCTTTCTCATTCGTAAACACTTTCATATTTGTCTTGGGACCCGTGCTGTGAAATGTTTTTGCGTAGGTTTTATTGGAGAGAATCCCATCTCGTTCATGTTGTGTATGGAACAATGATACAAACACTCCCACAATGGCAGTCAGATTACAAGATCAAAAAGGGCCGAACTGCTTCGATTAGCGGGTCACAGCGAGGCTGGTGTCCGTGGCTGACAGCTGTGAATTCGGGATAAAACTTGGGAAATGGAACTCCTGGAAATTTCAATGGGTGTAATAAACATTCGGAGAACCTCAAATGATTCTGGAATTAATGCTAACAAATATGATAAACTTTAATTGGGAGTTCCGTTTTGAAACGAATATGTAACGGTTTTAACAAGCAGCATTGGCCTCATACAAGAGGGAAGCGGGGGAAAAAATGGGTATTTCGACAGTAATTCGTAGGATAATCTGTTCAATCGAACAGAACCGTGTAAATGAAACCTGAGAAGCTATCGTTGGTTTAAGTACCGGGTGTCTGTGGTATAATTCTTCTGCATCTAGACTTTTAACTCACATAACTTTATCTAATAATTGTAAAATGTTTCCAAAACACCACCATTTAAACGTTTCCCGCTCACGAGTTCCCATTAAATGCCCCTTTCGAAGCGCCAAAGTGCCTGCGTGCTTTTCTCATTCGCCACAATTAGAAAAAATATTAATTAAAGAAAATGGCAAACGTCTTTACAATCCAGTAAACTTTCCCAGGGGAAAAATCCGGCCAGATTCCCAGCCCACCTTTCCTTGTGTTCGTAAACTCAGCACTCCGGCAAAAAGGCCATCTCTAAATCATGTAAATATTTATCGAGAAAAAGACCTGGCTATCGATGCTAGCAGGCTGCTTAGGAACTGTGTGATCAATATGGTCATTCACTGATCGTTCCTTTGCATAATGCGACATTAACCTACGCCTCGGGCCTCCAATCCCAATTCTGGCTTCGTTTAGCCACTGTTTTCAGATTGAAAATGCATGATTAAATACAAAGATAGTTTTGGCAATAATACATCTGATGAAAGTTTGTAAACCGGAACAGCAGTAAGGAGACTGCGGGTGCAGAACTGACTTAATAAATGTACCAAACCCATTCATGTACAAACACTTTCATCATCTTCCTACATCTATTGACACCTTATGCCGGAGCTGAATTCACGCCGTGAAGATGTTTTACCATCATCCGGTGAAAGAAAATCCACAAATTCAAAACAGAATTGGTCAAATAATTGGTATCGATCTAGTTCTTGATGTAGGGGAGTTAGTAACAGATTTGCTTCCTGCTTGTTCAATAGTTAACCACGTAGAACATCATAAAGCGTTCACTTTGTAATTCATGATTGTCAATCAAATCTTTAATATAAAATTAATTAAACCTAATTACGAATTAATATAGTGAACAAAAACAGATTTAAATATATGTTTTCACCATAAATGTAGTTGACCGTCTGCTCTAACCACGTGCAGACATATATAAAAAGACACACAGGTGGTAAGTATACAATGCACAGTTACATAGCCACAGAGATAGAAACACATTCTAAGGCGTACACTATCATGTATACATGTAAATACGACTACAGTCACACATACCACAGACTTTAAAAGAATTATCGATATTTAAAATACGCTCTGAATTCGAGTTCACAACCTTGCACTGACAGGGAAACACTGATGTGCTGTAGCAAAATGGCGAAACATTATTTTATGCGCATCCACATCAATATTATGGAAACATACATTCACAGCCACACACACATACAAAAAGATAATGCATACATATGTTTTTACTTATACATATAGGTATAATCATACACACAGAAATATAATCGATACATATACTTTAATATTTATGTTAATTAAACGTAGCTACTTGTTTAAGTGAGAGAATAAAAATCACAATCCGCCGACTATACATCCATTGGACCTTTTTACTATGTACTTGAGAAAATGTAGTAAGCTGAGAGATGGAAAGAGAATATTTCCTTTTCTAAATTTTAGTTCATTTTTCAAAAGAATTTTGATGTTCACAGAAAACTCTTACCCATTTTATTGGCAATTAAAAATGCAAACATTTCAATTATTGACACCTATGCGACAAGAGAAGGAGAGAGATAGAGTATCTTTTGATTGTTTGCTTTCAAGTTCAAATTGAAGCATTTTGATGAAAACTGAAAGCTGGTTTTGGATGGGGGGGAGCAGATTGAAAATATTGGTGTGATTGTCTCTGGCCCCTCATCACCTATTATTGGGCAGAGTGAATTGAAACTAATGGAGAGGAACTAATGGTAAGGTAACCTGACAAAAGAGGCCGGAAGACAACTGCAGAGTTCTACATTTTCTCAGCAATGTCCACCAGAAATTGTGGGCTGCAGCAATCAACGGTTGTTTTCCTACCATGCCACTCCATGCCTTCCACTCCCTTCCATCTGGAAGAAAGAAGAAGGAAAGCAAAAAACAGGCACAGAGAGAAACAAAATTAAGAATTAGAGAGAGAGGGGAGTTGCAAAAGAGCAGAGAATGAAACATTAAAAAAGAGGAGATACATAGGGAGAATCAGTAACACACAGACAACAGAGAAAGATAACAGAAACCATATTCTCTGAATTACTATTGGTATTGCCATGAGAGATTCGCTAGTAGATATAATAGATATGGAGATACACACACATAGATAGATTTCATGCTTGTAGATATAATAGATACATGTATACCCAGACACAGAGATAACATAATACAAACATACCAACACAAACATAGATATATCCAGTGCATACATGCCCACACACACATTGAAGTAATGATACATACCCACACACATGGACATAACGGATAGATACTTACCCACACAAATCTATATCTGACCAATCTTAGGTCTGTATGCACATCCTGTCGACAAACATTTCCTTTCTGATGTTACATTTTTGGGTCACACTTTTATGTTCATTGTCAAAATACGAAGGTTGAAATTCAACTGGCTGGTCTCAGTTTTTAATTAGCTTTGTAATTTAACTGGTCAGTTGGAAACACTGTATTACCATTTCCCTAAATTTATCACTTGCCATTTTTTCACTGAAGTTTAAAAGAGTTTTTACAATTTGATTTAAAAAAAACATAGCTATTCCTTTCACAATAACATGACAGACAGACAGATTGAGATAGAAAGGAAGAGACACACTGATAAATAGCAGATAGCATGACTTTTCTCATCTTATTTTGATTTATTTAATACAGAGTAAGTGAGTTGAATTGTGAAAGCAAATAAAGACTTTTTTGAAAAAAATAGAAAGGAGGAAAGGATAGAAACAGATTTAGGATGAGCATGAGCAGACATCTGGCCTCTGTCACCTGCCCTCAGGGTGAGCAAGTAAGAGTAAGTTGGAATGGTTGGAAGGTTAAGAGTGAGGTGACTGACAACATAGTAAGGGGAGATGAAGATATAGTGGGTAGCTCAAAACAGAAGAGATAGGGTAGTATTGCGTTAGGATTAGATGAGTCAGGTAGCAATACCAGTGAGGGTATTGTTAAGGGCAGACTAATGATTGGGTGAAGAAGTAGAGGATTAGATTTGAATTGAGGGATGGAAGAAACTTAAAGGGGTAAAGGCTGGAAAGGGAACTGCCACTGTAAACTTTGCCCTGCAGTTTTTGATGGCTCTTTCTCTGTCACTTAGCAGCACCTGCCACCTCCATACCAACTTATAATGAGGAAAGAAAAAGACAGGAGGGGTATAGAAAAGAGCAGAGAAAGAAATAAAATGCAAAGAGAGCACAGAAGAGTTAAAAGGAGAGGCAGAAGCAGAAAAGGAAAGGCAAAGTAACATGAGGATAATAGTCATGTAACAGAGAGACCATATTCTCTGACGGACCATGTATATACATATATATTATATCAGCTAGTGGATCACATATGGAATTACGCATATGCACACACATAACAAATATACATGTATATCCACACACATATAAATATGATAAATACATACATATATAAATAATGCCCACACTTTGACAAACTAGGAACATACAAAAATGACAAGCAGGAAATGATCAGCTGGTCCATCAAACCTGCCCTACACTCATAATTACTGAAGTATTATGACTAGAAACTTTTATCCTCAATCCTTGCACCACCCGCCCCCAACTCACGAACCATGTAATGTCCTGGAAGAGGAGAAAACTCAGGAAAACCTAGGGCCAATAAGGGAAAAAAGAAATCTGGGGAATTCCTCTTTCACCCTTTCAGGGATCACATGAATCCTGTGCAATTGTATTCATTATCTGTTAATTCATAAACAACAATTAATACTCACACATATATAATAGATATATGCATACCCAATTTAGACAGGTATAATAGATACATACTCACACAGATATAACACATACATACCCACAGACATTAGTCATAATAGATACAAATAAACATACCTACATGTATTATTCTAAATATTCACATATATTATATCCACACACACCAAATACATTTAAATATTTGACTGGATAAATCAGTACAAAATACTACTTCAGTTCTGAAGTCTATTACGAGCCCTGTAAGAGTCATTCAATGTTGGCTATGCTGAAGAACCCAGGCCGGAGGCCAGAGAAGTTTATAAAACAGTTGGAGGCTTTTGTTGGACCATCACCGGCTCAGGTTTATTATTCGACAGTGAGGGCTCTGATTGGCTGGCCTTCAGTCAGTAAGACTTTGGATTTAAGGACAAATTCCAACCTATTATACAGGGAAAATAAAACATCGGGGAATTAAAGATAGGATTCTAGGGACAAAGTGGGCACTTTAAACTGCCGACAGAAATAAATATTATTTAAAATTAATGTACAATGGGCACCTTAACCCATCTTCTGGTTGAAATGACTCTAGTGCTTAATATTACAATACTCTTTTCAAATAGTGTGGGAACTAGAGATCTCCTTAATATAATTACATAGAGGAGGTCATAAAATAGAGTGCAATGTGACACAGGGTGATTGGACTAATCAGAACAGAGAGGGGTGTCAGCGTGATGTCTTTCCTGGGTGTATATTTCATGAATGCATAGTTGATCAGCCCGTTCGCTTGGGATTTGGTTTGTGGATGTATGTATACAGTTTTCCACCAGTGATCCCATCGACAGAGAAAGCGGCTTCCTTTACTGATGTAAAAAAAGACACTTGCCACGATAAAAATATTAGTTCTTCGGACAGACATCCCCAAGTGTGAAACTCACAAACCTGGGCCCTGTTCCCTGAGGTCATAGCTGTTTTTTTTTTAATAAACTCGGTGACGTCTCAAACCAAAAGTTTGAAGTGATCAGAAGTTACAACAGGGCCAAGCTGATATTTGTCACTGAGTATTTAGTTCTGAGTTAGGTCATTAGCTTAAAGGTTTATCGATGCTTTCATGTTGTTGGCCGCTCACTTTCCATCCTAGGTACGACTGTAACAATTCTGCAATGAACAGCCCATTTCCAAAGGAAGTAACAGCACTAGCGTCCTGAGGGATTGGCTGCACGCAAGATGGTGTACTCTGTTTGGAGTTTGCAAACCGTTCTAGGCCTTGGGAGCGAGAGGGAGTAAATGATCAAATCAGACCATGGTTCTAGTCATCACTGTCAGAAGGACAGCTTATTAAAGATAATTACCTAAGCAGAGACCAACACCGAGCTTGTTTAAAAACTGCTTTTGGATTTTTACTGTGTATGGTAGTTTAATACTTTTAAAGGTTTATAGACGTTGTATGTTATTCGGAGAGATCAAAATATCAAGGGTCCAGTCAATTGCCCCTCGGTGTTAGTTGTGGCTCAGTGGGAGTCCGGATACCTGTAAGGCAGAAAGTAATGGGCTTAAGCCCCAGTCCAATAGTTTAGACTGATATTTCAATAGGTGTTCACTTTCGAATACAAAGTTAAACAGAGGTCAGTTCTGCCCGTTCAATTAAATGTTGAAGATTCCATGGCACAATTCCGCCAAGAGGAGCGAGTTCTCCTGGTGATCTGGCCAACGTTTATGCCTCAGCCAGCAAAAAATGGATTATCTCGTCAGTTACTGCTCTTTGTGGGATCTTGCTGTGCACAAATTGACTGCCACCTTTCCCTGCATTACAACAGTGACTACATTCCAAAAAGTACTTAATTGGCCGCGAGGTATGTTGGGAGGTCATGAGTTCCTGAAAGGCGCTAGAGAAATGCGAAGTTTTTTGAAAAAAAGTATCAAGTGTTAGGCGGAGCGATGCCGTTTTATCTTTTTCATATTTTGAACATGCAGATAGGCCGGTATAGGTTGAGGATGTAGCTTTGATTTTCTACACGGGGACACATTACCTGAAGCACCTGTCAGTCAATACGGGTGAAGAGCACTTTGTTCCGCCACAAGAGCTGAGCATATTATACTCAACCAGACAAGAACAGGCACCTATCTAAGTGATTGATAAACTGTGTACACATACTAAATTCTAATTGTGTCAAACAAAAAGAAACAACAGTGGTTACAGAAAGGAGACGAGGAGCTGGTTTTAAAAGTAAACTTGTACTTCACGGCACGGGCCATCCAGCACTGCCTGCTGAACAAATCGAGACTAAGCATTGGTTCGCTTTTGACTTTCTAACCTTGTTAGGCCATAGTAATATAGAAACACCCATGATATTTCCACCGTAATCACCTTACTACGATTATTTAATCTTAAACAATGCGTTTTAAGCTTTGAGTACCAGATGGGATGCTGTCTCTGGCATTCACTGCTGTGCTCCACGTGCACTGTGCAAGGTCCTGGGCACGTTAGCAGATCCCACTCCCTCACCCTTTCCCCACATTAATTTCCTTTGTCTCATTCCTTCCCCGCGTCCGCACTTCTTCATTCACCATCTTTGTTCTTAACGGTGGCCCTTGACCCTTCATTTTGGTTTGGAAGTTTTAAAAAAAAAACAAGGAAGTCTGATCAATGGTCATGTGCGGCGAATTTGTTAAAACCAACGCAGGGAAATGAACTATGGGATTTGATTTGGTTTCTATTTGGGCAGATGCTTTTCCAGAATTGATAAGAGATAAAGAGCATTGCATGAGAGCAGGGTTTGCACAAGCATTCTTTCTTGATAAAAGGGCCCTTGTACTTCCTTGAAGTTCTTAAACGATTCTAAGTGATTCAGATCCAACAGTGATGCGGTATTCGTATCATTAACCAGAATATATTCCTAGAATTTGATGTATTTGAGACTCAGTATTTAACCCGAGCCCTCTTTTTTTGATGTGGGTGTTACTGGTCAGCATTTATTGCCCGTCCCTAATTGCCCTTGAGAAGGTGGTGGTGCTCTGCTCTCCAGGACACAACAGGCTTACTCGGTCATTTCAGAGGGCAGTTAGCAATCAACCACATTGCTGTTCAGACTGGGGGTAAGGATCGAGATTTCCCTCCATAAAGACATGAATGAACCAGGTGGGGGTTTAAGACTATCTGGTAGCTTTCTGGTCATTGTTACCGATGCCAGATTTTTAATTCCAAATCTATTTAGTTAACTGAATTAAATTCCCCAGCTGGGTTGGTGTTATTTGAACTCATATCGCTGGATCATCCACCCAGACCTCTGGACTACTAGTCCAGTAGCATAACCATTATACTACCATACCCCTCACCAGCAGGCCAGGACTCTCGTCTATATCCTGATACATGTGGAAAGCAACAATGCCCTGTATGAGTAGCTTTTTAGCACTCTGGAGGCTAAAACAATATTTTACCTTGCGATTTCAGCTCCATGATTTTGGACTATACCTTGCAACCATTTTGCAAAAAATCGAGATCTTTCAGTAAGGGGACGGACGTATCGCTTTAATCAAAGCATCTTTGGTAATGATTTTATTTTTCTAATCCGTCCAGGAATTCGTTCAGACATCCTACATGTTCTGTGGGGTTTGACTGGATTGTTCTGAGTAGCACTCTCTAATGCTATTAACAGTCAAGTATAAATCACGTTGTTCTCCCTCCGGGCTCCATACCACGCTCTAGGTTCACTTTTCTCATTTTCCCCCTTGTAATATGACAACATGCTTCAAGTCTTTGCTTGATACAACATTGCTCAGTTTCAGAGCCTGTCGTTTGCAACTCAATAGGTTCGCTGGGATTACATTATAGTTCGAGAGTGATCTATATATATAGATATAGATATAAACACACATGTATATACATAGAGAGAAAGCTACATATACACATTCATACAGGGGGATGTATATATATGTGTGTGTATGCATGTATCTATATATTTGTAGATCAGATAGACAGAAAGGTAGTTCAGCACAGATAGCTGAATGCATTGACAAACCGATATCAATAAATGCATATACACTCAGAAAGATAAGGAAATAGTTACATTGGCAGACAGATAAACAGATAATAGATGAATACTTAGACATTCAGAGAGATAGAAAAAGGATGTGGTCGGATCAATTTTCAAATGTGATATTGCGTGTGACTCAGGTAGCACTGAGATGAATTGGCCGTTCTTTGTGATGAAAAGCTGATCTTTTTTCCAACAAAAAGTCTTCCAGTCCCTGAGTAACCGAGCAGAAGGTGAAACTAATCAGAGCTGTTTTTTTTTGTGTGTGATGACTACCTGTTCGCCTCAAAAGCCCGACGTGATGTAAATGCCAGAGGTTCGCATGATGTCTTGTTCTAATAAACATAATGTTACAACCACTACAATTAACAAGAATCACATCCCCGCTTGAATTCCTCCTGATACCTCCTAAACAACAAAAAGCTACCGACTTCACAAAGTCCACATTAATGATGTGCGGAAAATAGCAGAACCGCAGTAACCCGCCTAAAAGAGCTGAAATGATTTACATTACACTGAACAATGTTTTACAGCTTTTAACCGCAAATAGCTGGCACGTTTGCAATGTTGACGGAGCTCTGTCGCTTCTGGGCTTTTCTCTCTCTCGCTCTTGCTGTTTGTGCAAGTGAGGACGTTTCCAGCCAAAGCTCCCCTCTCCATCCCGGTATCAATCAATGACGAGCACTGCAGTCTCCTTCCGGGGAGTCCAATGCCCCGCAGCTAAAAAATGCATTCGACAATCACTAAAATCGAATTCCATTCCATTCCGTCGTGAACATGTTGGAATTGAATAGCCTGCTCTCCAGAACGTTTGAGTGTGGACAGTTTTATAGCGTTTTTGAATGTGAAAGAGTAAGAAGGAGCTTGTAGAATGAGAAAGAGACAAACTTACTCTAAAACATGTAGAACATTACACTAAAGTACATGGGAGTAATTAATATAATTTATCTAAACATTGAACATTTTTATATGGGGGTGTTTTCGGTGGATTTAAATGCATGGTGCAACTGTGATAAGTGGCATTTGTTTTGTTAAAAGTGTGCCGCTACAATTGCTATCAATCTCTATTTGATTACAATTCACTCTATTTGACTGGAGTTAATGATTCAACGCCGTGGCAATGCTAAAACGATTTCAGTGCTTATATATAACAGCACAGTGAATTAGCAGGAGAGAAGGACTGTGGGGTGGGGTGGGAGGTGCCATTCATTTCGGAGGGGTTAATAAATCGACCAGTATTATTTCAAACCCAGGATTTTTATCTCACCACTCAGGCCTCTGGGCAGTGAAATGACTGACAACTAATAAATGAGCTGGGGAGTTTTGCTACCTGGCCAACATTTATCTCTCATTCAACACTTAAAACAGATCACCTGGTCATTTACTCCAGTTTGTGGGAGCTTGCTGTGCGCAATTTGGGGAGGACGTTTCCTAGCAATGTATTAGGATAGAGTTTGCAGAAACTAGCTTTGTGTTAGAATAAAGTTTCCGGAAACTAACATTGTGTCGGACTAAATTTTGCAGAAAAAAAAATCTTTCATCGTAAGTTACCTGCCACTTAACCCATGAAACAACAGCTTTGTTTTGATAATCGAGGCTTACTGAAATCGTTAATGTATCTTTCCCATTTAGTTGCTAATTGTTTTGGTTTACATAACCACAATTTTCTGTTTTTATAATGTTATCTATACACCAGCTGACAAGTTATTGCGAATAGTACAAATGGGATTCATTTCTCCACTGTAATGTACTTCGAAGGTCGGACAGCTGCAGGTACCAGTGAATTGTGGGTGGCGTTCCCAACAGTAAAAGAACATCGGCAGTGTATTGATAAGATATTACATTCTTATCGGTCACCTCTTCCATCCGCTTGGCATCACGAAATGATGAGTAATAACGAATTGCTTTCAATCTTCATTCTTATGAGCATTGTAATGGACACATTGCCAGGATACCACATTTGATGGTTGTAATAATCTTTTATAATTACTGCCATTGCCCGTATCAATTATATTTCATATTAATTAAGATAAAATACATATTAAATGGGTATAATGATATCACTCATCTACCCTGACATACTTGCAACGTTCAAGGTGATAAGAATGCCCATGTACAGGGTGACAAAGAAGGAAAATAATATCCAAGATCTTACAGTGACAACCAGCAACGAGTGTTATTTAACAAATGCCATCTTTAAACTGTTTAAACTCATCTATCATTTTGTTTTCTACACTTAAACACACGTATGTGTATAATATGTAGATTATCAGACTAAAGGCAATGTATTATTTGGCTTAATTCACCACAGATTACATTTAATTCACAACAGCATGATTCAAATGATCACATCATGATTTTTTTTTGCATGGAATTGCCACTTTGCTGTGTCATTTACATCACTTAACCCAAATTATTGGATAATTAATTTTTAACATAAAAATGATGTTCAATGATCAGGTGTGGGCTGCAGCCTCTCCCTCTCCCTATGTACTTGTGCACAATGTATGTGATCTTCACCTATACTCAACTAGTATGGAAAGCATTGTGTTGGAAGGTCCAGCATATTGCAAAACAGAAAGGTAAAATTTGGGTTTTTGTTCATTCATTTGAGCCCTCACTTACAGGAAAGCACAGAGTAGAGGTCAGGATTTCCCTAACAACTTTTTTGTGGGGGAGGAAGAGTTCCAAATTTTCACCACCCTTTGTACGAAGAAGTAGTTCTTTACATCACCCTAGCTCCAATATGCCCCCACCAGAGGAAATGGTTTCTCTCTATCTACCCTATCAACTTTAATCATCTTAAATACCTCAATTAGATCACCCCTTAATCTTCTATTCTTAGGGAAATACAAGCCTAGGT
This sequence comes from Heterodontus francisci, assembly GCF_036365525.1. NCBI lineage: Eukaryota > Metazoa > Chordata > Chondrichthyes > Heterodontiformes > Heterodontidae > Heterodontus > Heterodontus francisci. The sequence goes on along the minus strand of NC_090403.1, from coordinate 23,200,301 downwards.
CTGTATAGTCCTCGTTATTTAACCCTTGATGGGGCCTAGATGGCCCTATTCCCTCTGCTTAGCAAAGATACCACAATATTAGCCAGGAGGCCTCTCCTGCAGCTTGGCTCTGTCCCAAGCTCAGCCATGATGATCTTGCCCCAGACTATTTGATTTGCTAACATTCACAGTTTATGGTCACACTAATGGCACCTGTAGATGGTATCAAACTTTTAAAACTTTCAAAGAAGAAAAATGAAATCTTTCTGACAAGATAGAAATTAGATTGATAGAAATAAGTATGGGGATATGCTAGTTGATACAAGAATACACTGACATTGCCGGGCAGTTGTTGATAATTTTCTTGGACTAAAAATATCTTGAAAACAGATTCTAATGACGACTTCTTTTCATTGAAAACCTATTAGTTTTATAGATTGCCTGTGCCAAGGTCACCAGCAGTAGGATATCATCACTTCCCTATCTACTTATAACCCATTCAGAAATTACTTGACCAATTGTCATTTACCAGGTTGAATCTCCCGTGTAGAAAGGAAGCAGCGAGGTACAGAAATTGAAACAGTCAGCCAGCAAGAATTTACACCACTGTTTCTTATATTTGTTTATGATTACATACCACTGTATAACAGCTGATATGAGAAATGTGATCCATTCACACCCCACACAGTGACCAGAGGTTGGCCAAACAGCGATTATGTTCTTCTGCAGATGGAAGGAAAATCTGACAAAGCGCTATTTAGAATCACTCTTGGAGATGAGGAAATGACTTATTCATCTCTCTGGGGACAATACTGACAGTGTCAGAGCATAAGACAGGAGGAGCCAATTGTCAGAGAGTGCATGGTTACTGCTCTGCATTGATACTTTTAAGGGGAAACTAGATAAATATGTGAGAGAGAAAGGAATAGAAGGATGTGCAACCAAGGTAAACAACCAGAAAGAAGCAAGAAGAAAGACTAGTAACTATTGAGAGGTGGAGTGATTGTGGAGGAGTATTAGGATGGGCGTGCTGATCTTTTAAGAAGTCTTATTGTAAATGGGTACTGAGACCAATCTTACACATGTGATATGAATTTTAGATATCATATGAAAGTTTTCCATATTTTATAATGGAAGTATAGAAAGAGCTTGCATTTATATAGCACCTTTCATATCCTCAGGATGTCCTGAAGCACTTGACAGCCAATGATGTTTCTGCCTTGAAATATAGTCTCTATTTTAACATTGGCAAAGCATCATCCAATTTGCACACAGAACACACTTGTCAAGAAACCACTGGAAACAACAATTATCTAAAGCTGGGTCACATTTATCAACATGTGAGCAAACCAGCTGTGATGTTGGATTTGACCATTGGATAATTACTATATCTAACCTGTGCCAAATAAGTTGTGCAATGAAGAGACAGATATATTATTGTGGTCTAAATCCATTCCATAAAACATGATAACATTTAGAATGTAACACTGGACATATATATAATAAATGAGAGTCATCAGTACTTGCATTTAGATTATGCCTAATTACATCAAAACGTCTCAAAAGCTTCACATTAAAATTATTTTGGCAATGCAGTGATTTATGAGCCAAATTATATATTTAGTTTACATAATACATTATAAAATCTGTCTATATATTATATAAACTAACAGTTACTGGTATTAATTGAAGCAGCTCAAGGAACAAACAATTCGGCTCCTTAAGCACGTTCTGCTTTTCAATTAGATCATAGCTGACCTGCATCCTAATGCCATTTACCCTCCTTATAGCAGCTTATATTTCGATTGGTGATTTTTTTCTAATGTTTTTGAAGTTCGTTTTCCTTTTTCCCCATCTTGTTCACTTTTCTAGATCTCCTCATAACTCATGCTGTATTGCAGCCATCAGACACCCTGCTCCTGGCTCTGGCAATGCAGATATTTTCTCATTAAGAGCAATCATGATGCAGCTCATCCTCATCCTCATATACCTTTCTTGCTCCTCTTCTACCCCCGTGGCACAGCTAATGTAAATGCAGTTTCTTCATGGACAGTCCATCAATGCTCCAGTCACTGCACTGAAGTTAGTCATTTGCTTAATCAGAGAATTGCCTCTTAAACATGTGGTTTGCATTATGTGTTACCTTGTAGGAGCTTTTGTATAAATCTATATAAATTCAAGTACATGCTTTTATATACACACATGTGCATATTCATACATGTCCATGGACATGTGTGTGTGTGTATATATATATATATATACACGCATACACATTCAATATATGCACCCAGACATTGATATATACACACATGCATATGCACGAATGAACAAATATTCACAAATGTGCATGCATTTACATGTACACATCCAACTATACATCTGTAACTATGCACACAAATACATGTAGACAAGTTTACACATGTATGGAATGATGCACATGTAGACATACATACATCATCACACATATATCCATCAGGTGTGTAAATAGTTGCAAGTATACTGGCACATACACAGTCACTCAGAGACACATATTCGCACAGAAATGTGCGAGACACCCATACGGACGAATCTTACTCTATGAAACAAGCGACAATAGAAAAATATGTTTGTAACTATAGCAGAACATAAAAAGGATAGTTAAAGCATCACTGAATATTTAAAGAGCTTCTTCTTCTTAGGCAGTCCCTCGGGACATAATTGTGGTGACTGCATGTTTTAGTGAGATAAAAACGTGTTCAAGGGCTTACTGTGTGGCTGACAGAGACATCTATGACACCCAGTGGGTGACGATGTGCACGAATATTTTGCCGGTTTCTTGGTTTCCTATAACTCTGTTTTGCTCGCGTGAAAGACACTCCTAGATGACTCTCATGTCCTATAAAGGGGGAACGTTAATAAGCAGGAAAAGCGATGGCCACTTCTCAGTGAACAGGAGCATCGCCTTCAGCCCAGATGAGGTGCATGCCTTACAATCATGTTTGGTGATATATGGCTGTTTTATTGCCCCTCCCCCCCCCCATGTTAGTTTAGCTCTGCGATCTCATCATTAGAAAGTGTCGGAAATATTGCAAGTATTAGCAGTTTTAAAACAATTTCTGAGGTGCTGTTATATGATCCGTTTTTATTCATGCTTGTTCTTATCCATACAATATCAGGTTCTTAAAAATAGCACAGTAAACGGCTCTTCAGGAAGACGGGACCTCCTGACGAGTGGTAAATATGTGTGTCACCTCCGCCACGCCCCTGGCAGCAATTCCAAAGCGGATTCCAGGAAGACAAAGTCCTTGGGAGCAATTCTCCCCAGGTATAAAATATAACCTCGCGCTCCTTTGCTTCTTGCATTTGTCAGTCTTAAAAGGTGAACGAGGGCGCATAGAGCTTTTCTACCAAATATTAAAAATATCATGAAAATAAAGAGCAATGGAGATAAACTGAATATTAGTATTGTTTTTTTAGATGTTACGTACATATCTGGCTATAAAAAGGTACCTGCACAGACAGGGCTCATTCGTGTCCATATTATCTAACGTTACTTTTATATCACTGCATCAGTCGTGGCTCCACTCTTGCCTCTGAGACAAGGTTGTAAGTTCAAGTCCCACAGCAGAGAGTTGAGTGCAAAAATCCAGGCAAACACTCGAGTGCAGTGCTAAGCGAGTGCTGCACTATCCGAGGTGCTGTCTTTTGGTTGAGAGCTTAAACCGGGCTCCTGTTTGCTGTCTCAGGTGAATGTAAAAGATCCCATGGCACTATTTTGAAGAGGAGTAGTAGGGGAGTTCTCCCTCGTGTCCTGGGCAATATTTATCCTTCAGTCAACATCACAAAAACAGATTATCTGCTCACCATTATATTGCTGGTTGTGGGAGCTTGCTATGTGCAAATTGCGTGCCATGTTTCCTTACAATAGTGACTACACTTTAAAGTGCTTCATTGGCTGTGAAGCGTTTTAGGACACCCTGAAGTCGCGAAAGGCGCTGCAAAGATGCAACTCAGTCTTTCTTTACAATCGCTTTATGTACCGATGAAAAGGAATTCCCAATTATACTTTTGGAAAAACTCTGCATAAAGGCCTATCGTGCTCATAGTTATTTATCCGGTAATCATTCTAATTAACTTCTTATAGTGCAGTAATGATAGGATCAGCTTCCATTGAGCACAAACAACTCTTCACAGCCTCAATGAAGAACGTGGGGTGCCTTCTTATGAAAGGCACATAATAATTACGATTTTGTTTTTATTATTACATTCATAGAATCTTAAGGCACAGAAGGAGGCCATTCAGCCCATTGAGCATGGGCCAACTCTTTGAAAGAGCGATCCAATTTGTCCCATTACCCTGTTCCTTCCCCATATCTCTGCTATTATCTCCCCTTCCAGCATTCATCTGACTCCCTTTTGAAAGTTACTGTTGGATCTGCTTTCACCCTTCTATCAGGTAATGCATTCCAGATCATAATAACTCCAGGCATAAAAACATTCTCCTTATCTACCCCCCCCCCCCCCCCATCCCCTTGCCCCCACCCCCTGTTCTTTGCCAATTATCTTAAATCTGTTTCCTCTGGTTACCGACCCTCCTGCCAGTGGAAACAGTTTCTCCTCATTTGCTGAGTCACAAAAAGTTAGTATGCAGGTACAGCAAGTAATAAAGAAGGCGAATGGAATGTTATCCTTTATTACGAGAGGAATTGAAAATAAAAGTAAGGATGTTCTGCTTCAGTTGTACAGGGCATGGGTGAGACCACATATCGAATACTGTGTGCAGTTTTGGTCTCCTTATTTAAGGAAGGATGTGAATGCGTTGGAGGCGGTTCAGAGGAGGTTTACCAGTTTGATACCTGGAATGAGCGGGTTGTCTTATGAGGAAAGGTTGGACAGACTGGGCTTGTTTTCACTGGAGTTTAGAAGAGTGAGGGGAGACTTGATTAAAGTTTATGAGATCCTGAACCATCTAGACAAGATGGATGTGGAAAGGATGTTTCCTCTTGTGGGTGAGTCCAGAACTAGGGGGCACTGTTTTAAAATTAGTGGTCACCCTTTTAGGACAGAGACGAGGAGAATTTGTTTCTCTCAGAAGGTTGTGCGACTTTGGAATTCTCTGCCTCAGAAGGTGGTGGAGGCAGGGTCACTGAATATTTTTAAGGTGGAGGTAGATAGATTCTTGTTAGGTAAGGGAACCACAGATTTTTGGGGTAGATGGGAATGTGGAATTCGAGACAGAAACAGATCAGCCATGATCTTATTAAATGGCGGAGCAAGCTCGACGGGCTGAATGGCCTACTTCTGCTCCAAGGTCGTATGGCCGTACTTTGTCAAAACTCTTCATGATTTGAACACCTCGAGTAAATCTCCCCTTAACCTGCTCTGCTCTAAGGGAAACATTGCTCTTTAAGGAGCCATAAATGCATTGTTTTAAAGACGTCACAAAGAGTCTCTTTCCAACAGTAACTGTAACACTAGCTATTCCTTAAGGATTGAAATTACAACACGTCTTCGCGACAGGAACTGTAAATAATTCACGGGGCGGGGCTGGATGTTTGCGAATGGCGAGGGCCCAGTGAAATCTCCCCTCTCCGAGGCCAGCTGGGAGAGAACTGGCGCCCAATATCACTGCGGTGAAGACATATTCCATCACTGTCCATGTACAGGACACTCAGTGACAGGCCGCTTCCTCCATCCATCATATTGGTTGGCGCTGACTCACACAGCGGACTGGAGGATACAACGCTGCCGTCTGACTGAGCTGGGAAGAATGCAGTTTTGTCGTATCGAGTAGATAGTGGAGCCCTTTTTTGGATTTAACGCCCCTTATGATTATATCACAGATATTGGTAAAATGCTGGAGATATGTGTAATGGTGTCACGCGCGGTCACTGAAGAGAGGCGTAAACAACCTGAGACTAAACAAGGCTGGAATATGAACCACAAAAGTTTAAATATTTGAAATTTAAAACCCTCGAAGAGACGCCAATATGGACAGGGCGGGCCGCCAAATCTGTCTGAATGGGTTCGCATCGGTAGTATATGATCCCAGTTCCATATTGTGCCCCTTTATGAAAATGGGAAAACATTTTCCATGTGCGAAATGTTTGGGTTATTCCTATGATTCCCTGTGGTTCTGGAGAATCATAATTTCGATTTTGGGGTATTGAGTCCGTTCACATCCGGCACATTAACCAACAAGTGAGTTTAGGGAAGGAGAATGGTAAACGTTTTAATGTGTTAAAATATGCATTTTACTTCATTTCAATCAGTAATCGCCCCTGTCTTACTGGAGCAGACCAGAGTCTGCGAATCTATCCCGCTCTGCTCTGTGTTGGGAGCTTTGAACTGTCTTGTGTTAATCTGTCAGCTGAGAGTTCATGACCTGGTGTTCTACAGGTAAACCCTCAGGTCCATGGGGAGACAGCGAGAGGGAGGTCAGGACCCGGATCTCACCCCTCGTTTGTGTGAGGATTCATTATCGAATAAATCCCCCGCAATCGCCCACTGATTGCGAATTTCCTCTTCCTAAATGCGGTTCGTCGTATCAAACAAGAAACGAAATGATAATTAATTTTGGATACGCAGCGTCAGTAATATGGATCGGTGCAGGACAAAGGTGTAATTTAGATGCAAAAAACAATAGTTCCCTTTCCTCTTTACACACAAGTTATTGAAGAGAAATTCTTCTTATCAGAACATGAATAACTCTGAGTCTGGAGGCTCAGATGTTTTTGTATCGTCCGTTAACCGCACACGAATTTAACACAAGTGCTTCTATTTCATAGAACCATGAACTGAAACAACACAGAAAGTGGCCATTGGGCCTATCGTGTCTGTGCTGGTTCTTTGAAAGAGCTAGCCAACTAATCCCACTTTTTTCCTCTTTCCCCATAGCCCTGCAATTCATCCCCTTTTAAAGTATATACCCAATTCCCCTTTGATCTGCGTACATCCCCCTTTCAAGGGCATTTCGATTGCGGAGTTAAAAAAAATGTCTTCATCTCCCTTCCTGCCCGACTTATTTATTTATGAAGTGACAACAGATATGTGAAACTATGCGTAACGTTATTTGGCAGAAATTCTGAGGGAATACATTAGTTGTTTAGGTACATGAGCTTCACTGTAACCTTGAAATTTGCACGGTAAGATTTTAATCCTGACAGTGTGATGGAATGTTACTGTTGATTGTTTAGAGGTACAGCGGCCCTTCGGCCCACCGAGTCTGTGCCGACCATCAACCACCCATTTATACTAATCCTACACTAATTCCATATTCCTACCACATCCCCACCTGTCCCCTATATTTCCCTACCACCTAACTATACTAGGGGCAATTTATAATGGCCAATTTACCTACACGCAGACACAGGGAGAACTTGCAAACTCCACAGAGGCAGTAGCCAGAATTGAACCCGGGTCGCTGGAGCTGTGAGGCTGCGGTGCTAACCCCCACTGCGCCACTGTGCCGCCCTGTCAAAGTAGCCCCAACATCGCTAGTCGTAACATTGCTAGAATGTGAAACCTCTGTAGGAAATGTCTCATAGAGTCCGCACAATTGTATGGGACTGAGTTTAATCTTTAGTAACTGTACGAGGAGTCTGTATAGACTGGACGGTCGGGCCTGGTCGAGGGCAGATGGAGATGCCTAAGGGAGGGGCGATAAAATATGTATCGTCTGATAAGCGATAAATGGGAGTGACTGAGAGCCGCAGCGTCCGCCTGGGACGGGGGTTGCCATCACATTGATTCAAGTGCCAATGTGCGGCACAAGCAGACAGTCACAGTCTGAATCTATCCCTATCCAGGGCGAATCCTAGCGTGGATCCCCTCTTTGTCACATCTACCTACCCTCAGTGCTGGTGCATCTCCCTTTCAAGCAATGGGATTTCAACTTACATTGGTCATTTATCTTCCTTTTTATATACATATTCCGTTTCTCTCTCCACAGATGCTGCCTGACTTGCTGAGTATTCCCAGCATTCTCTGCTTCTATTTCGGATTTCCAGCATCCAGCTAAATAAAGCGGTATTTAGCTTTTGTATATTATGTCTGTCTCTGTATTTCTGTCTCTTTGTCTATTTCGGTCACTTTATTTCTGTCTGCGTGTCTGTTCCTCTCTGCCTCTGAATTTCGCACAGTATTCTGTCCGATGTTCTCCACATGTGCCTTATGAAATCTTTCCCGTCTCTGTTTCTATAAATATCTACATGATAGAATGTACACATAATTTCTCAATATATAGAAACTAAGCCGATAGAGAGCTGGAGAGGCGGAGTGCGCACATGCAATAGACAGGCAGGGAATCATTTTGCTCTTTATTTTAATTCTGGAAAGTTGGAATGTTGGTGTCAGTCCTTGCAGCTCGCTAATATTGTTAAAATGGGGTGAGGGGTGGGGATATTTAATACGAACATACGAGTTAGGAGCAGGAGTAGGCCACTCGGCCCTTCGAGCTTGCTGCAAAGTATTTTTTCTGTTAAAAAAGTGACCTTATCGAATAAGTGATGTAGAAATAAACTAATAATGGACTAGATCAGACACTGCCAAGGGATCGGCTTGCGAGGGTGCGCGAGTGAGTCTCTTGCTTTCTGAAGTGACAACGTGCCTGTGCACGGATAGGGAGACGGAGAGGAAATTGATGGAGAGTAAGTGCACGGTGCCAGCTGTCAGGCGCACCCTCCTTCCCGATGGCATCACAACTCCACAGCGCTGAGATCAGGCGGTGAGCGGGCCAAACCTTTGGCACAACACTTGCGGGAACTATTCTCCCCTAAGCCTTTCACTCGTGGCCGCTTGCTGTTTGTGTCATCGAATTAAAACAAAAAAAAAATGACGGGGGAAAAGATTGAGTGGGGAGGGGGGGAAGGGGGAATAAGATCATTTTGACTCCAGGAAACTGAAACTCCTCCTGCAGGAAGGGGTTCCTTGTTGAATGTTGAAAGTTGCTCTGGAGCAGAAGCGGGACAAGGACGCGTGTGTTGGAATAAAAATGGATTTCATTTTAAGTCATTGCACAGCCTGTACTTGTCAGCTTGTCCTGTTTCTGAGGGTTTAAAAAAAATTTGACCTCGGGGTGTATTGCTTAAGATTTTCAAACTGTTCTGTAATATTTAGAATCAGGATGTGGGTTATGAAAGCGGTTTTTATTTCAAGGGACTCCTGTCATTACTAATCACTGTTCCAAACACCTTAGAAGTATATTTGATCAGGTTTTTCTTTTGCTCTCTGAAGCCTCTGTGCTGACTGGGAATGAAACGAACTCAAAAGTCCTTTCTGCCCTCGCTCCGTCGCTAAAGGGCAGATCTGATAATAACTGACACGATTTAAAGAAAAGCGAAACAAAATGTTTGAACCCGTTTTCGCGAATGAGGAGGTTGAGAGCGAGTCTCAATCAGACCCAGCAGGGAAAGAGAGAGCGAGCGAGAAAAATCCCATCGCCTGAAGCTGAAATATGCATTCGGCAGGCGCTCTGAACTTGTTTCAAAGTCTGTCCGGGACTTCCAACAAGTCGCAGCCGCTCCGTCCCCTCCCAAAACCTCGGAGAGATATTTCAGGTGCATGACCCTTCTAGTGATACATCTTTTGTTTAACTTCTAGAATGGTTCGGAGACGCCCTTTGCCCGGTGCAGCAGACAGATGAGTCAGGGAGCTTACCTGCCTCAATCTCTCCGCATTCCTCTTTCTCCTCAGTCCGTTTGTCAGCCTCTCACCCCCTCTCCATGTTATTCCCACTTTTTCTCTCTCGCTCTCTCTCTCTCTCTCTCCAGTTCCACCTTTTCTTTTTGAGCCCATCTCTTTTCTCATAAATTTTCTCATAAATTCTCGCCCCCTTATCGTTCAACCCTGTTTGTGTGTGTGTTATCTGCTCTGATTTCTCCCCTTGCGTTTTCCTTCTCCCCTCTGGCTCCATGTGGAACCCGGCACTCAGATTATGAACACAGTAACAGGATCAAGCAGTCGGTGTCTGTGCACAGCCGGCATCAGATAACAGCGCTCGTTGATTAGGCATTTCCCCAAGTGCACACGCACGTCTCCTTGACCGCCTTTTCAAATGGTCTGGAACGAGTTTAATTCACAGCGCGCAATCGGAAATAAAAGCAAACCAAAACACACGCACACTCTGCAAATAGAAGGGAATCTCACTTACCACCAGATCGGGTAGCCGGCTAGACCGCGGGTTGAGTTCAATAGGAGCGACAGCACAAATCCAAACAGGTACAAATCCATGAGTGTGGCAGAGTGAAAGTGAGAAAGGAGATAGAGACAGAGAGAGAGAGAGAGGGAAAAAAGTTTCTTCAAAAAAAAATAAACTTGGAAGGCTGCAGGCTCGGGGTCAACACTTCACCATACGGACGGGAGCTTCCTCACATTATACAGATGCTAATATAAAAGTAAAGGGGTTCAAATGCACGCCGGGACCCAATCAGATCTCATCGCCTTAGGACACAGATGATTATATAGTTCAGCGCTGTCAATCATGTCTTACCACCCCAATATCCAGCTAATTGCAGAAGGTAGTGTTTTGATGCGCGTTAGTTTGTCGGCTCTGCAATGATAACATTGTTGCGAGGAGGGCACGTTGAATGGGAAGGATGGGAGAATGAGCTCCTGCCGGGATGGTCGCCATGGTAACACTTGGAGAGTTATAACCAGGCTTGGCCTTTTCACAGCCTCCTAAAGAAAGAAGGGAATGTAAGAATGATAATGGGCGACATGTGTTAACCTTCTCTTCAACACAAAACAGCGTGATGAATATGGGCACAGCAAGAGGGACAGCAAATAAATTCAGGATTATATGTGTCTCTCTGGGGCATTTTAAAAAGACAGTAGCCCTTTGACAGTCTGACATAGTCTATATTTAATAATTCTCAAGTATCACTTTGACAGAAAATCTTTTCACATTTGTCTAACTTTTTAATTACGAAGTGTCCACGATGACAACGCAATAAACGAAACAGTCACGCCGACTTTTCTCTAAGTTTGGTGGGGAAATTTGATCCGTTTGTATCGGAGAACCGAAATAATTTGTAAATCGTGCTTTAAAACGTGTGGGAGGGCAAGTAAAACAGGGAATGTGCCCTGTGAATCCGTTTTATACAAGATCAGTTCTATTGGACTTCATTTCTCCCGGTTTGCTCGCCTGGGGGACGAAATGCTCGTTAAAAATATACATGCACACACGTCATTGGAGTTAATATGAACGAACCACCAGCGAATACAAATATAAATCGACTGGGAGCAAGGATGGGAGGGAAGGAGACGGAGATCCCTGATAACTCAACTGAGTTTGTGTTATTAACATGCGATAGACTGAGGATTCCGTTTGCTAATCGGTGCAAATAGAAATATATATTACATAAGAGGTTATAGTGTGTTTGACTGCAGTGGAATTTAATGTAAGGAGTATTTATTATTCATGCGATTGCAGTACAAGGCACGCTCCTGTTGTTCTGAAAATAACTAAGTTAAATTTGCAGCTTATAAATAATAGTTTTTTTAATGAATGGCAGTAATCTGGCTCATTTCGCCTTTATTTTATGCTTGTTTTTGTGTACATCCTGTATCGTTAGGGGCGGAAAATGGATTTCCTACTGCAAGAAAGATGAAATGAGCAAACAGAGATAGAGCAACAACAGAGACACGAACAGGGAAATGAAAACGGAGGAGCTCCCGCCGGGTTCAGACAGTCGAGCCGTCTGAAGATTCGCTCTCACCTTTCCTGGTCCTCACTGCAACTTTTCGAGTGCCTGTTGACACTGTTTAAGAAAAGTTTGCAGAACCATGGGGGGCCGGACAATGGGGAGATCCTGACCGAGAGACTCCTCACTTTCCATTCACTGCTTATTCATGAGCCCTTACTGTATCGGGAGCCTGTCTGACTGACATGGGTACGTGCTCCCAAAAATACAACATACACACACACGAAAAAAGAAAGTGCGCTGAACACACAAGAAAATTTCGTTTTAATTGGTTTCATTATCCTATCCAATGTTGTTCTATACAAGCAGAATGTTGGCCCTGCCAATCCAAAGGGCAAATTGTAACCGTCCACTTCGTAACTTTGGCAAACATTTCCTTTCATACGAGTAAGCAAAGGGGTGATGACTTGCCCGGGTGAAGGCGGGTGGGGGTGAAGATCAGGGCAATAAACAGGAGCTAATCTAATATTAGAGCCCGAGGGAGAAAAGTTGCTATGAACACACACAGACAGCATTAAAAGGAACCATAAAACGAAACACGCCCCAACATGCACCAACAAACAAAACAAAAATCCAGAAAATAAACAAATGCAATTTCTACAATTTATTTATTTTTTCCCAGAGTCTGAGTAAAATCCTTTGATCTGGGCCGACCGCATGCAATACTGTAATTTTCACAACACACTGAGAGTTTAGGTGCTCATTAGAATCATTTAGAACATAAACTGCTGGGTAAGACCTTACATTTTACTCAATCACCTCAGCAATGTGACTGGGAACAATTAGGAATCCCACGGCTTTCGGGTTATTGCATCAATATAATAATCTTACACCCTCCCCCTTCTCGAGGCTTCTTTAAAATCCCTCATTTTAAAAGTTTTTATATATGTGTGTGTGTTTGAATTTTGGATGTTGGATAATCTTTAATAAAACTGCCTGCTCACGCGACTTGTCGCTCCTTCCAATCATTTATTTCTTATTGGTACATGCGCCGATTTCTCAGGTTACCGTGCTCTCCGAAGCACGTCTGGTAATTTTGTTCACTGGTTTATATCGGCTAATTCCAAGCTGGGCAACAGTCATTGCAATTGAAAAACCAAGCATTTGGCAACACCACTTCATAGCCAGACCGATATAGGAGTTGTTTTGCGCTGACCATCACCTTTGTGTTAATTTTGCTATAGATACTGCAACATGCAAACGAAATAATTTCCCTAAAATAATCTGCATTTCGGTTAACCGCAAATAAACAGGTCTGGCTGACCATATGTATGTACTGTGTTATAGTACGAAAGGATAAAAAGATGCCCAAGAGAAATAGTTACTTTCACTGGAAGTGGACGTCTCTTTGTGATCAGGAAGGTGGGAGATAAATGAAATAATTTCCTATTTGGTACATTTGAGACGGGTGAAGCGTTTGCTCAGTTAAATTTCGACAAGTCACAATTATTTCACAATGAACAAGGGACGAGCACAAGAAGCAATGAAGCGAGCTCGGTAGTGGGGACTGTAAATGATGTGACCGCCTAGAACCGCATTCTCTTCATTCTGGAACCCATTGACAGCAGCACCATCTAGTGGATGTGACGCTCACCAACAGTCGCGCTGGCTTTAGAAGACTTCTGCAAATGTATTTTAATGAAAAAGGATTGCATTTATATAGCACTTTCCACGACCATCGGAGTCCCAAAGCACTATACATCCAATGAAACACTTTTGAAGTGCAGTCACTGTTGTAATGTAGGAAACGCGGCAATTTGCCAATCAAGGAGAATTCCTTTGCTCCTCTGAAATAGTGCCATTGAATCTTTTACGTCTACCAGAGAAGGCAGATAGGGCCTCAGTTTAAAATTTCATCCAAAAGACAGAATCTCCAACAGTGCAGCACTGGACTGTCAGCTTTGATTTTTTTGTGCTGGAGCCAGACTTAAACTGAGAACCTTATGACTCAGAGGTAAGAATGCTACCAACAATGCACGACTGACAGTAACTAGAAACTTACCTTCTTGGGCACTATTGGCTTTTCAGAGATATTTCCTACAAAAATATACCATACTGCAACTTTCCCATCCAGCAGTTGTTTATTCTTAGTTTAAATAAAATCTGAAAGAAATTTGTAGTGACATCCAATCTCCCATAGAATTTTGCATATGATGCAGTTATGCTCCACATTGCTGTTAATCGAACATTTTTTTGTATCAGAGCAACATCGATTTTAGGGCAGCACAGTGGCGCAGTGGTTAGCACCGCAGCCTCACAGCTCCAGCAACCCGGGTTCAATTTTGGGTACTGCCTGTGCGGAGTTTGCAAGTTCTCCCTGTGACTGTGTGAGTTTTTGCCGGGTGCTCCGGTTTCCTCCCACAGCCAAAGACTTGCAGGTTGATAGGTAAATTGGCCATTATAAATTGCCCCTAGTGTAGGTAGGTGGTAGGGGAATTGTGGGGATGTGGTAGGGATATGGGGTTAATGTTGGATTAGTATAAATGGGTGGTTGATGGTCGGCATAGACTCGGTGGGCCGAAGGGCCTGTTTCAGTGCTGTATCTCTAAATAAAAAGAAGGGCCTCTATCACTGACTGCGTCAGCAATAACCTTAATTTCTAAAGCAATGTACAAAAATATCCTGAGCTTTATCAAATATGTGAGTTTTAAGCAGGGTCTCAAAGGAAGAGATGGAGTTGGAGAGGCAGAAGGGTTTAGGAAGGGAATTTCAGAGTGTGGGGCCTAGGCAGCTGTAGCATGGCCACCAATGGCGGGGCAAAGGGAAAGTGCACAATGGCCAGAGGCAGAGGAATGGATAGTTCAAGGGCATTGCAGGCTTGGAGGAGGTTACAGAGATAGTAAAGGGAAAGATCGTGAAGAAATTTAAATGTGAGGATGAGCGTTTTGAATTTGAGTTGTTGGGGGATTGGAAGCCAAGTAAGTCTGTGAGAGTGAGGTGATCAGTGAGTGGGATTTGGTGCGGGAAAAGATACAGGGAGTAAACATTAGAACATAGGACGAAGGAAAGGGGATTCAATCGTGCAACACACTATCATCCAAATCATGTTTCAGGGCATATCCTGACCGTTCTTAATCTATTGCCTACTACAAATGTGGATAGATCCAATTTCCTTTGTGAGTACTTTAGTTGGCTCAATATTTACTGTACTAAGTCTACGCTAATGCTCTAGTTTTAATGCCAGTGCTATTTGACATGGGCATCATAGTACAAAGCGGTGTGTTACACTCAGCATCGAGTTACACTGCTGGCTGTGCCATGCTTTAAAACCAAAGCAGTGTGAGATGACCTCCTTGAAATGATCTCAAGCTGCAGAGGATAAACTGGAATGCTTCAATTTGCAGGTTTGCTACAGATTCTATGTTGCTCTGATACAAAAAAATATTAGATTAACAGCAATGTGCAGCATAACTGCCTCATATGCAAAATTCTATGGGAGACTGGATGCTGTTGTAGGTTTTGGCCTCAGCAGCAGAATTTGAATCCAGCTCAAGCTGTCTGCTGGCTGTAAGACCACACAAATCTATCCTTATATTGGCAATCTTATACAGAGATACCACAGAATGGCTGGGGTGGGAAATGGAAAAAGTTACACTGACGCAAAAACAGGACAGGAGAACAAGACAATGTGAATACAAGATAGAGGGTACTGCTCTGAGATTGGAACAAGGCACAATGTTGGGATTGAACAGAGAGAGTTTCCTCTGTGCCTAACCCTACCAAAGCTGACTTTGGAGTGCTGGTATCTGACCCTGGGAATGCCTGAAATGGGAAAGTGTTCTAAAAAAAAATACTTGCACTGCCTGAAGGGGTGGTAGAGGCAGGAACCCTCACAACATTTAAGAAGTATTTAGATGAGCACTTGAAACGCCATAGCATACACGGCTATGGGACAAGTTCTGGAAAATGGGATTAGATTATATGGGTGCTTGATAGTCGGCGCAGGCGCGTTGGGCCGAAGGGCCTGTTTCTGTGCTGTAAAACTCTATGACTCTATATAGCGCCTTTCATAACCACCAGACATCTCAAAGCGCTTTACAGCCAATGAAGTACTTTTTTTGAAGTGTAGTCACAGTTGTAATGCAGGAAACATGGCAGCCAGTATGCATACTGCAAACTCCCACAAACAGCAATATGATAATATCATTACAGCAATAGTTTTTTAAGATTTTCTTGACAGCAGTACATTTTAAGGATAAATTTATGTTATCTATGATCATTTCATAACAGGCATGAATGCATTTGTATACATGCATTTTTTACATAGGCATGAACTTGGGTTACAATATTAAATGTGCTTGTGTGGTATATGTGAGAAATATTTTTCAAATGGGCAGGAGAAAACTGGATAGTATAGTTGGCTACAACACTATTCCATCAACTTCCTGTGACCTGGGTTGGAAATCAGTCCTGACTAAAGGGTTAAAATTCACCTCTTTCTGCTCAGTATGTACGTAGAATGAATTTTATCCATTTTCAATCCAGCATCTAATGGACAGATGATCACAGAGCAAAACTGACCGTGTTCAGCATTAAGAGGTAAAATATGATCTGTTTCCACTCCTGGTGTACTCTTCTGCCTGTATCCTAACTCACACCAAGTCCTGTACACTCATTGCTCCTGTGCTTGCTGACCTACATTGGCTTCCAGCCCAGCAATGCCTCAAATTAAAAATTATCATCCTTGTTTTCAAATCCCTCATTGACCTCGCCTGTTCCTATATCTGTGAAATTTCTCCAGCCCTACAACCCTCTGTAATCATTGTGCTTCTTCAGTACTGCCTCTTGCACATCCCCAATTTTGTTAGTTGCACTATTGCTGGCCGTTCCTTCTGCTGTCTATGCTCTAAGCTTTGAAACTCCCCCCACAAACCTCCCTGCTTCTCTCTCCTCCTTTAACCTACCTCTCTGACCAAGCATTTGGTCACCTGTCCTAATATCTTTTAACAAAAACAAGAAATGCTGGAATCACTCAGCAGGTCTGGCAGCATCTGTGGAAAGAGAAGCAGAGTTAACGTTTCAGGTCAGTGACCCTTCTTCGGAACTGACAAATATTAGAAAAGTCACAGATTATAAACAAGTGAGGTGGGGGTGGGGCAAGAGATAACAAAGGAGAAGGTGCAGATTGGACCATGCCAACTCACAGACACCTCTTCCTACCTCCCTCTGGACCATGACCCCACCACCGAACATCAAGCCACCGTCCAAAGGACTGTCACTGACCTCATCTCCTCTGGAGATCTTCCCTCTATGGCTTCCAACCTCATAGTCCCACAACCCCGGACAGCTCGCTTCTACCTCCTTCCCAAAATCCACAAACGGGACTGTCCCGGCAGACCCATTGTGTCAGCCTGCTCCTGCCCCACTGAACTTATTTCTTCCTATCTAGACTCTATTTTTTCTCCGCTGGTCCAGTCTCTTCCCACCTACATCCGTGACTCTTCTGACGCCCTACGTCATTTTGACAATTTCCAGTTTCCTGGTCCCAACCGCCTCCTCTTCACTATGGACGTCCAATCGCTCTACACCTCCATCCCCCACCAGGATGGTTTGAGGGCTCTCCGCTTCTTCCTGGAACAAAGGCCCAACCAATCCCCATCCACCACCACCCTCCTCCGCCTGGCTGAACTTGTTCTCACATTGAACAACTTCTCCTTCAACTTCGTTCACTTCCTTCAAGTAAAAGGTGTTGCTATGGGTACCCGCATGGGTCCTAGTTATGCCTGTCTTTTTGTGGGATATGTCGAGCATTCTTTGTTCCAGTCCTATTCAGGCCCCCTCCCCCAACTCTTTTTCCGGTACATTGATGACTGTATCGGTGCCGTTTCCTGCTCCTGCCCCGAACTAGAAAACGTTATCAACTTTGCTTCCAATTTCCACCCTTCTCTCACCTTTACATGGTCCATCTCTGACACTTCCCTTCCCTTCCTCGACTTCTCTGTCTCCATCTCTGGGGATAGGTTGTCTACCAATATCCATTATAAGCCCACCGACTCCCACAGCTACCTCGACTACACTTCTTCACACCCTACCTCCTGTAAGGACTCCATTCCATTCTCCCAGTTTCTCCATCTCCGACGCATCTGCTCTGATGATGCTACCTTCCATGACGGTGCTTCTGATATGACCTCCTTTTTCCTCAACCGAGGATTTCCCCCCACTGTGGTTGACAGGGCCCTCAACCGTGTCCGACCCATTCCCCGCACCTCTACCCTCACCCCTTCCCCTCCCTCCCAGAACCGTGACAGGGTTCCCCTTGTCCTCACCTTTCATCCCACCAGCCTCCATATCCAAAGGATCATCCTCCGTCATTTTCGCCACCTCCAGCGTGATGCCACTACCAGTCGCATCTTCCCCTCCCTTCCCCTGTCAGCATTCCGAAGGGATCGTTCCCTCCACGACACCCTGGTCCACTCCTCCATTACCCCCACCACCTCGTCCCCGTCCCAGGGCACCTTCCCCTGCAATCGCAGGAGGTGTAATACCTGCCCATTTACCTCCTCTCTCCTCATTATCCCAGGCCCCAAACACTCCTTTCAGGTGAAGCAGCGATTTACTTGTACTTCTTTCAATGTAGTATACTGTATTCGCTGCTCACAGTGTGGTCTCCTCTACATTGGGGAGACCAAGCGCAGACTGGGTGACCGCTTTGCGGAACATCTCCGCTCAGTCCGCAAGCAGGACCCTGAGCTTCCGGTTGCTTGCCATTTCAACACTCCCCCCTGCTCACATCTCTGTCCTGGGATTGCTGCAGTGTTCCAGTGAACATCAACGCAAGCTCGAGGAACAGCATCTCATCTACCGATTAGGCTCACTACAGCCTGCCGGACTGAACATTGAGTTCAATAATTTCAGAGCATGACAGCCCCCCATTTTACTTTCATTTTTAGTTATTTTTTCTTCCTTTTTTTTACATTCCTTTTTACATTTTTTACAATCTTTTTTTGCATTTATTTCATTTCATCTTAGTTTGTTCAGTTTGCTTACCCACTGTTTTTTTCAGGTTGTTTTTCTTCAGGTTTGCACTTGCTGCTGTTCAATATTCAGTGTATTCACACCTAATCTGTACTAATGCTTTGTCTTTCAACACACCATCAACATATTGTTTGCCTTTGCTCCGTGACCTTTTGGTCAGCTATGTGGCCTGGTCCAATCTGCACCTTCTCCTTTGTTATCTCTTGCCCCACCCCCACCTCACTTGTTTATAATCTGTGACTTTTCTAATATTTGTCAGTTCCGAAGAAGGGTCACTGACCCGAAAAGTTAACTCTGCTTCTCTTTCCACAGATGCTGCCAGACCTGCTGAGTGATTCCAGCATTTCTTGTTTTTGTTTCAGATTTCCAGCATCCGCAGTATTTTGCTAATATCTTTTAATGTGGCTCTGCATCAAATTTTGTTTGACTACGCCTCTGTGAAGTGCCTTGTGATGTTTGACAATGTTAAAAGCACTATATAAATGCAAGTTGTTGTTGTGACATAGCCATTTTTATGCTGAATATTTGTGCATATTCATGTGAAGATCACAGTGCTGGAACAACTTTTTCCATTTTTATTATTTAATGGTAGGGCAGGTATACCATGTCTGGCTGCACAGTAAACCTCAGTTAGCCCCAGCCACATGCCTTCACCCCCCCAGTCTTTGAAAAACACTCCCTACTCCCTCAGTGTGAAACTTTGCCAGCTCCCATTTTGCAGACCAGACACTCTCTTTACCTCCCAGAGTAAAGCTACCACTTTAATGCCATCCCCTAGATTCTGGGTGGTTTTTTGCTTCCATTCAGCTAGAATTCTTATGTGACTGCCCAAAGCTGGTTTGTGTTGGATCTTTTATAGTCAGCGGAGGGAGAGGGGACTTTTCTCCATCGACCTGGGTGGCAAATTATGCCTCTGGTGAAAGTGACAGTCCACCACCACACTACTCAATCCCCTTGTATGTGTCATCTATGGTTCCGTTGGTAACACTTGTGCCTCTAAGTCACAAGAGCCTGGTTTCAAGTCCCATTCCAGGGCTTGCGTGCACAAAGCAACATTAATACTCCAGGCCAATAGTAAGACTGCACTGTTGGAGGTGCTCTCTTTCAGATGAGACATTAAACTGAGGTCCGTCCTGCCTGCTTGGGTGGATGTAAAAGATTCCATGGCACTATTCTGAAGAAGAGCATGGGAGTTATCCCTGGTGTCTTGGCCAATATTCATCCCTCAATCAACATCACAAAAAAACAGATTATCTTGTCATTATCAGATTGCTGTTTTCTGTGTATATTTGGTTACTGTGTTCCTACCTTACAACAGTGATTACACTTCATCAGCTGTAAAGTACTTTGAGATGTCTGGTGGTCGTGAAAGTACTATATAAATATCTTTCTTTCATATAGCATCTTTACAGATGAAAGCATTACCTGACCAATGTGGAAAGAATCAGAAGACACGACAGGAAATCTTAAGAGTCTCATGCTTTCAGAAGGGAAGCTGTGCACAAAGGGAGTGCCATATAATGGGTTACATTATTGTCGTCACAAAAAAGAAAGACTTGCATTTATATAGCTCCTTTCATGACCTCAGGATGCTCCTAGGCACTTTATAGCCAATATAGGAAATGTGTCAGCTAGTTGCGCACAGCAAGGTTCCACAAACGGAAATGAAATAATGATTAGATAACCTATTTTAATGAAATTAATTGAAGGATAAGTATTGGCCCAAGGACACTGGAGAAAACCCCCTTGCTCTTCTTCGAAATAGTGCCATGGGATCTTTCACGTCCACCTGAGAGAGCATGGGGGACTTTCGTTTAACATTTCACCTGAAAGATGTCAACCTCGACAGCACAACACTCCCACAGTAATACACTAGAACGCCAGCCTTGATTTTGTGCTCACTCAAAATCTCTGATCCGTGCTCTCCCTGGGTAGGGCTCCCCACTGAATGCAGAAAATTTATTTTTTGTTGACAATCATACTCCTGAAGTCTTTGACATTCAGTAGTTTTCACTTGCATTGCTCTTGGGTCACTGATCAGATTTGACCACAAATCAATCTTCTCACTCATTATTGACCAGGAGTGACAAATGCAGACCTGGCAATTTTTCTTTACTTGAACCGAGCCTCTCTCAGCAAATCAGAATGATGTCAAGTTGTGATTTTTGTTATAATTAAGAAGCTGAGGTGAAAGGCCAAGGCAGGACCAAATGGTGCAGGACATGGTTGAAAAGAATAGGAGAGATGATGGGATAGATCGTGTAGTAGTGGTCAGGTGATGACATTCATGGATTTTGTTGATAGCAAGAGGAATGGGGGCCTGAGGGAGTTAAACAGTTTCACAGTATTGAAGTCCTGGGAAAGAAAGTATGAGATGGTGGAGGTTCCACTTTGGGCGCAGTTGAGAAATTGCACCCAAAAAGTGCTCAAAGTTGTACTGCTGAGGTTACAGTTCAAGCTGCTAATAAAATCATTTGCATAATCACAAACATAAAACCTTCCATGAACAGTGCAACCAAACAGTGTAATAGAATTCAATTGTTTCTTTTCTTCCCATTAAAAAGTATTCATTGATGTACTTAAGAGTGGTGACCTGGTGCAGTGATATTATGGGTTCATCACCAAGAATAAGCATTTTAATAAGAATGTCCAATCCTCCACCTGTGAGTAACCCAATTTAAAATCACTGAAAATTACTTTAAAAGACTATACTGAGCTATTTACTACTTTCATTGGTGTAGTCTAGCGAGCTTCTTAGCAAATTAAGTATTTTTTGATATGAAAATACTTTAAAAACCTATTATTGGCTGTGAACCTAAGGAAATGAAGACAATCTGAAGCGCCTTCCCAAACCAGTGCAATAGAGGAATTCTTACAATGCCGACCTGGAGTGGGGGTGGGGGTGGGGGTGGGGGTGGGGAAGGGTGTGGTTAGTTGGGGGGAAATGATAGGATTGGTTTCCCTTTTTCACCTCTCAACTGACCAAAGACAGCATTTTTATTAGAAATTTATTTTAACCCCTGAGGGTTTTTATGGTCAACAAACAGACAAATGACAAGTTTTCTCATAGGTTTAAAGAAAGATAAATGTTTATTAAACAAAACCTGAAAATATTCGCAACTTCACACACACACACACACCAGAAAAGATAGAGATTTGAAGATAACATGCATTTAGGTCTGATGGGTTTTAAAAGAGTTCACTGTAAACCTTGCGTACTTCCTCAGGTGTGAAGATTTAAAGAACGTGGCAGGCCTGCTTTTTCCTCTTTCCTGGTTCATTGAAGACGGAAAGTTTCAAGAGGGCAAATGCATTGTTGCAGACTTTGTTTTGTTGTATTTCAGTCACAGTTCAATGTCGCAAACCCTGGTACAATTTCTCAGGTATGGAGTTCAAGGCCACTTCCAGCCACTGCCTACTCGTAGTTCAAAGATGGTGTTCCAGGCAGGGTCCTTCTTCTTCTGCTGGAGCAGATGGGAATTTCTCTCTTTGGCTCTTCCTTTGTCTGGCCAACACACACTTTTATTAAGCTCCTTATCAGCCCCCTGCTTTCTGTCATGTGACCATGGTTTCTCTTTACCATTGTCCTCATAAATGGTGTCAGATGGTGGGGCCATTGTTAGACAATGGTGTCTGGGTGTCACCCATCTAAATTTCATTTTGATAAAGTGGAGTTTTTACACACCCATTGATTTGAGTTTGAATTTGGAGACACCGGCCAAAATTTTGCGGCCCCCACAGCAGCGGGCTGGAGGTGGGGTGGGGGGGGGGGGGGGTGGGAGGGGTGTGTAAAATTGAGTGGGAAGCGGGGTGGTGGTGCCGTTCCCACTGTCTTCCTGCCCCCACTACAATTTTATGAGCAGTGGTGGCAGCGAGAAATGGCCCGCCTGCCCCAGGTCAATGACAGGCCTAAAGTGGCCAATAAACTGCCACTTAGGGGCCTCCTCCCGCCATTGCTGGTATATTACCTGTAGAAGATGGGTGGCTTAGGGACACCAGGAGGCTGCCCAGTAAAACCCGGCGATCTCCTTGCGGGCTGCGAGAGGTCCCTCCTGATCGGGCACTCTGTGCCCCATGGATGGCCCCCCATGGCACAAGCTGCCCCCACTGCACTACATTCCACCCCTCCCTCCGCTGACCCCCCCTTGCCTGACTAGGTGAGGCCCCACACACTTACCTGCATTCCGGGGCCAGCATCCGTCTTGCTCTTCTGGCTGCGTGCAGTCCCAGCAGTGGCCACCATTCCTAGAGGCGCAGCTGGGATTAAGAGCTGCTGGTCTGCTGATTGGCCAGCAGCTCTTGGAGGCGGGACTTCCTGCCTCAGAGGGCTGGCAGTCCCTTCCGAGGCCAATTAAGGGCCTGGGCCATGCAAAATCTTAGCGTGATTTCCAGGGCCGGTAGAAGCAGGCTTGCCCCCAACTTTTTGGCTAGTGGGCGGGGCCTCCAGCCCAATGTAAAATTCCAGCCTCTATGTCTGCCATGCCATTGTTAACCCAATTTGTTGACGAGAGGTAGCCCATAACACAGAATGGGCCATTTACATTTTAATGCCTTTTCCAATGCTGGTCCAGACATGAAGATTGACTGAGGGTTCTTGTAGGTTCCATGTGCAGGAGAAGATCACCTGACCTCTCGATTCCATCTTGTTTTTCAGGAAAAGTGTCTGTTTTGGGGTTTGTTTTAGAAGTTCATTATATAGTTCATAATTTCTCCATGCGTGATCGTGACACTAGTTTTATGGGCAGGTCCTCATTCAGGAGAATTGTAACTTGATCTAGTGTGAAAGATCACGGAAACCCAAGCGTGAAAGGTTTTGTGCATTACCTATGTTTAAAATTCTCCATCTTTAAAACACTGGCTGGGTCCATTCTTCACAGATTGAGCTGATGTTACTGACGAAAAGGAGCGGAAACTCTCCCCCATGGTGTGCGATGGTTCTTGATTTTAAAATGAATATAATTAAAGAATTCTTCTTAATTGTCACTAGAGAGCCACAACATCTCTGCCTGAAACTCTGTCCTTGCTTTAGTGTCTCCTGAAGTGCAGTCTTCTGTTCTATACTCCAGGGTATCACTGACTGATAGACTGGTTGCTAATTCAGAGGCATTCCTTTTTATGACTTGTTATTACATTCGTATCTATGGTGCATTGGGATCTGAAAAAAAGAATGAACTCCAGATTCTGGGAACAGTCAAGGCTTATGGCGACCTTCTTAGCAAGTCAAGGCCAACAGTCACTGCATTTGCAATTAATTAATAGGTTATGTGTAGTCTGCCAATGAAAGTTCTCTTCTTCCAAACATGTCAGACAGGGGGATTCCCATTGGGAAACCCATTAATGGGAATAATGGCGCCTGGTGTGAAAAATAATATACAAGAATTAATATTAAGGGCCAAGAGAATCGAAGGAAACAAATAAAACAGTTAATAAACGATTGAAATGCACTCCCTCTAATATTACCGTGTCCTTTCCATAATCTCTCGGATGACGACAATTGTCGGATGCCCATGTGATGGCGTAATTAATGTTTGATGCCACGAACAGTAAAATGGCAGGAAATAGCAACAAAGGTTGCACCCACCGCCCCGCAGTCAAATCAATATTTTAAATGAAACTCCCACCTGTTTGAAAGCATTGTGCTGGCTATCTGGTGCATGCTGGCGGCGGGCGCGGTTCCACTGCAGACTCGGAAACTCCGCCCCATTCCCAGTGCTGAGCGGCAGGTCCGCATTTGCTGTGTGTGAGCGTCACCTGCAGGCAATGGGAGCAGAGAGCAGGCGGCAATTCTGTTCCTTCAATGGCACCGAACATCTGCGGTACCATTTCAAGATTTTCTTTTCGATCACCGAGACTTTGCTGGGCCACAACAGGTTGTTGTTATTTATGACCGGATATAACTGGGCTGAGAACGCGGATGTTAGTGGCTCGTCAATGCTCGGTTAATTACAAATTTCTTTCACAATTTCATCCTGATCAGGAGAGTCTAAAGATGGGAAGGCACAGTATATAATAGTGTTTCATTGCAAATGCTCGTGAAAACAGAAGATGATAATTGGCACTTTGGTAATTTTTAAAAAATTCTTGGGATGTGGGCATCGCTGGCAAGGCCTGTATTTATTGCCCAACCCTAAATACCCTTGAGAAGGTGGTGGTGAGTGGCCTTCTTGAACAGCTGCAGTCCATGTGGGGTAAGTACACCCACAGTGCAGTTAGGAAGGGAGTTCTAGGATTTTGACCCAGTGACAATGATATAGTTCCAAGTCAGGATGGTGTGTAACTTGGAGGGGAACCTGCGAGTGATAGTGTTCCCATGCATCTGCTGTCCTTGTCCTTCTAGTTGGTAGAGGTCGTGGGTTTGGAAGGTGCTGTCGAAGGAGCCTTGGTGAGTTGTTGCAGTGCATCTTGTAGATGGTACACACTGCTGCCACTGTGAACCAGAAGAGTTTCTGTTGGGCAAGTGGAGCCTGTGGGAGGGAACAGAATCAAAGCGAATGATTCTCCCCTTCCTGCAGTGGGGACTATTGGAGTGCCTGTGTGCAGCCAGTACAGGAAAATCAGGCATAGAGGAGCACAGGCCCATCTGCACCCCCACCTATTCAAATTATTTGAATCAAAAATCGTGTGGGCCTTTAAAAGTTAAATCCATTCCCAGT
Organism: Heterodontus francisci; assembly: GCF_036365525.1. Classification (NCBI taxonomy): domain Eukaryota; kingdom Metazoa; phylum Chordata; class Chondrichthyes; order Heterodontiformes; family Heterodontidae; genus Heterodontus; species Heterodontus francisci. The sequence continues at coordinate 23,175,013 of NC_090403.1, read as the reverse complement.
TTCTGTAGGGTAAGGCTAATATTTATCCCTCAACCAACATTCATCATTGCTATAATTTGCTGTGCAATACCCTTTGACAAATTGGCTTCTGTATTATTCTACATTACACAGTGACTGCATTTCAAAAGTAATTCATTGGGTGCAAAATGCTCCCGAGATCCTGGAAGGTGCTATACAAATGCATGTTCTTTCATTATTTATACCCTCCATACATTTGGATGATTAGCTCGGTGAAGAGAATTACAACCATGAAGGAGGCCATTTGGCTCATTACACTCTGCTGGACATGGTGATAGTAATTCAGTTGGAGCTATCAACTCTAAATATACTGAAGAACATTCATTTCCCTGCGCCATGCCGTCCCTGTTTAAATACTCAAGCAACATGGCATCAGCCCAAAAACTATTAGATTTTCCCCAATACACCCTCACCCTGTAACGTTGTGGCTTCGTGCTAAGTGTTCAATATCCAATGAGCTGCCTGCTGTGAATACACCAAGGATCTCAAATGTGCATTGGAGCTAATGCCAAGAAATCTGTTTGAACTCACCTACAAAATACAAAGCAGTCCAACCTGTTCATTCTGTTAACGTTGCAGCAATGAGCCAAAGGTGACATCTATTGGACAAGTATAGCCAAGCCGGAGAATTGGTTGCACCACTGGAGAAGTTGCAGACCCAAAGGATAGAGGGAGGAGGTGGGGTTAGGATGGACTCAGGGAGGGGGTGGTCTAGGGGAAGGGGAAAGGAAGGGGTGGGGAAATGGAGGGAAGGGTAGTCTCATGAAATTTACCTGATGGCTGCTGAGGAGGGTTTGTGTTGGGTGCAACATGCTGCAAAAACATGGTTCAGCAAATGATCGTTAGCTTTCCATTTGAATTTCTGCATAGAGGAAGAGAGAATTAGGTGGCAACGTGACAGTGAGAGTCAATTGATATTCTGGGCAGTGTTTTTAGAGTTTCACATGTTTTCAATGGTCAGCTTCTTATGAGCTTCTCAGAACATAGATGTGGCTTTTGGAAGGGTCTGCCCTACTTTTCACTGACAGTAACTTCCATGATGGTAATTGCTCAGTGATTGGAATATGGCAGTTCTGTTTGGAAAGGCTACAGAGAAACCCCATTTGCTCTCAGACTCCAAGGTGAAAATGTTCCCAGCTAAAGGAAGGTGCATTTGTGTGCATTTGGGAGTGAAATCCCTTGAAATTGATGTCAGATGGGGATCCCGAGGTCATCCTGCCTTCTTCTGGCTTTACCCAGGGAACCTCCTTGGTTCTGGTGGGAAACTACTTGAGACAATTAAAAAGGCAATTACGAGCTTCTTTAACCCCGGATTCTGACTTTCCCAGCCAGTGCACAGGTTCCACAATGTTTCAACATCTCACCAGCTTGGAGGAGGTGAGTGCACAGCAGGAAGCCATTGTTGACTGAAACTGACTTGATAGCTACAGTATAAAGGTGCAAATTGGCAAGCTTGTGGTTCATCACAGTGAAAGGCGTGCTGACGGGAGTAGTTCTTTTAGGCTGAATTCAATGATACCTTTGGAAATATCATCTTTATCCAGTAACTATCAAGTGCCTTGGATTTCATTGAACTCAATCTCAACTTCTTGCCTGTGAGACTTCCCAGCAACCTGGGGCTACCTATGCTGCAGTGACTTGGATCACTGAGGAGGAGGTGCAGCAACTCCAGCCAGCAGCAGCTGCCTCCTCCACAGCCACATACAGCTGGATGGGACAGAGGTGATAGACACCGCTGCTCCTCAAAGGAGGCAATACCCTCAGCACAGGGTATATAGCCCTAAAGCCAACTTCCTCAACATCTCCAAACAACCATACCTCAGGATTCTCAGGTTCTGGTGGCAGGTAACCTCACATCTGCAGCCTTTTGGAAGCACACTTTTTCCCAAGAGGGATGGGTGGCTATGTGCTGCTCAATTTTTTCATGTCGGGCTCCTTCCAGGATTTGCTGGTAACATCTGCAGGATTTCACAATCTGCAGCCCACAACTGCATCAGCCAGGATGCCGATGCCTTCTTTGCCAACTCCTCCAGCAATTTCAACTTTGACATGGCTGAGGAGTTCTCGCAGGATTTCCGCAGGTCCAGGGGGTGACTGACTGCATTCAAGTGGAAATCGAGGTGCCATCAGATCAGCCAAGGCATCCTTGAAGGGCTTCCACTCCACAAGGACATCATACAAGTCTGCGCCAAGCATGCAGGGAGCTGCCATAATCCTTCAGCAGTCTCAAGTACCGCAGGTGTTCTCTGCCTTGACAGATCTAGAAGTGCCCTTCGGTATGCCTCAGCAAGGGTCTGCTGTGCCCTGCACAATATGGTGCTGCAGAGAGGACTGGAGCTGGTGCAAGATGCAGCTTCCTTTGATAGCACCATCCAAACCCGTGACCTCTACTACATAGAAGGACAAGGACAGCAAGCGCATTGGAACATCACCGCCTGCTAGTTCCCCTCCATGCCACACACCATCCTGGGTCAAAAACCTGGAACTCCCTTCCCAACAGCACCATGGGTGTGCCTGCACCAAATGGATTGCAGAGATTGAAGAAGGCAGCTCACCAGCTTCTCAAGGGCAATTATCAATGGGCAACAAATGCTGGCCTTGCCAGCAATTCCTATATCCCATGAAAGAGTAAAAAAAAGGAACATGGAGTGCACCTGCCATCCTCGGAGGATGAGGAGGAGGAGCAGTCTAATATGCCCTTGGTGCATGCAATTGCAGACCTGGCTGCCAGAGAAGTCCAGGCATGCTTCACTTGAAAAATGTGCTTGCAGCATTGTAAGCTTCTTATCAAGGCCCTTGTGCAATCCAACCATCAGCCACCCCTCAACAAATCTTCCTACAGTCATCCAGTCAACAATCACTGTCACACCCTTTCACCCTCCTCATCAAGGCTGCTCATTCCATTCATTGGAATGAAACTGGCCAAAGTCAACTGGGGATGCAACTAAGTAGAGGCCATGATAATAATGTTACAACCAAGGTGGGAAGAGTGCACTGTTAATTCAGTCCCACTTCTCCACAGGTCACAACATATATTTAAATTTTCCCACTTACTGAAACAATACACTCTAATTCCCCCCAGAATAAAGCACACCAACCATGTTTCTTTAATAAAACAAGAAAACTATCCATTTGTTATAAACCAAGTCTTAACCAATAATGAAGTAAAGCATACACACAAATGAAAATATTAAAACCTCTTATTTATCCCAGCCCTCACACACACACACATACACATATACAACTAGGGGGAAAAAAGTGATTTTTGTTTACAGCTGTTACAAAGAAATAGAAAGAATAAAAAACACTTATGCTGACAAGAAGGTATGGAAAGATATCCGTTGTTGGTTAGGTGTCCCAAATGCGAATAGGCAGCTGTCACTAGGATCGTCCCAGAACCTTCCAGGCGATGTTGAAGATCAGTCTGGGTAGGCTTCCAAGAGATGCAGCACAGAAAGCTCCAGTCAGGCATTACAGCAGGAAGCAGCAACAAAGATGTTCTTAGGTCTTATAGCAGTAATGTAGCAGTAAAGGTTTTTTCAAATACAGGAGGAAATAGTAAAACAAAGTGATTGATGCCAACGCTACGTCATCAGAATGCGCCGCGGTGCGCACATGCGGACACGGTCTCAGGCCCTCTGCGCGTGCGCTGCGGTCCGGCTTGCCAGGACCAGTTTGCGCATGCGCAGATGACGTCATCGTGTAACGTCATCTTCCTCGGGGAACACGCCAGGTTGGCCTCTGTGCATGCACAAACTGGTCCTGGCAAGCCGGACCGCAGCGCATGCGCAGAGGGCCTGAGATTGTGTGCGCATGTGCGTCAATCTTCTGAAAGCTTCGGCGCGAGTTTTTGAAAATGGAAGGAGGAGAGGTTTCGTCGGGCATTTTATCTCAATTATTTAGTCATTTTGGACATTTGCTTCATTTTTATTAGACAGAGGAGATTGTTCCAAGGTTAGTTGCTCTGAAAATATTTACATTGTCTGGGGCACCGCATGTGAAAGGAGGGGGAAAGGAGGGAAGGGAGGAGGGAAAGGAGGGAGGGAAGAAGGGAAGGGAGGGAGGGAGGGGGGAAGGGGGGGAGGGGGGAGCAGCAGAGCGGAAGAGGAGTGCCTTTTTCTGTGCATGCGCCATAAACACAAGGACTGGCTGATGAGATGGAGCCAATTAATTTGCCCGACAATTGCCCGGAAGCACCTTCGGATGGAGGTGGCCACGCGCTGGACATCAGTCGCGTGCCACAATCCATGGATCCTGAGCGTTTCACCCCCTGGCCTAATGATCTGATGGACCATACATACGCCTGCCTGTTCAAAGCTCCACTTCCCCCACCTGCGGTACCCTCTCCTTGCTGTTCAGTTACACAGTCACCTGTTCCTGCACCCATCCAAGCAGTGCACATGAACACACAGCCACATGTTTCCCCATCCGCCCTTGAAACAACCATGCAGAGCCTTGTGAGACTCTGCAATTGCCAGCTGCTGCCTGTCAAGCAGAGAAGGCGTCCAAAGGGGTCAAGCACTTGGGGAACATTCAGCAAGAAGAGACTGAGCACTAAAAGAAACAAGCATGCCGTGTCCAGTGGTAGCACAAATGTGAATGCTCTTGCTGCGTACACAACTGGTGAGGTGGGAGTGCAGCCACACCATTCTCCATCCTCAGTGTTGCTTTAAGGCAAAGGTAGATAAGAGTGAAAGAAATGGAAGATGATGCTGATAGTAGTAGGCAGGATTAAATGGGAATGGATGGGAAGACGCACGAGTAGCATAACCACTAGCAGGGAACAGCTGGGCTAAATGGCCTGCTTTATGTTCATAGTCCAAAAGAAATGTGCTTCTTTTTCCAGCACCCTCACATCATTCATGTTTTCCCTGAGAGCAGCATTGAACCATCACGAGATAGGGGCAGTTACATCATCCTGACTCCTACAGCTGAGGTGGGTACTAAGTGATTCATTGGCCTATACTGCAGAGCATAAAGCATGCGCAACAGTAATTTCATTGGAGGGAGGGAAGCTCTGACACTGATGTTCTTTCATTATTTCCTTTCATGTAAAATGTGCCCTTGAGAAAACAATCCTTGACACTTAAGGACGGCATTCCAGCAAAGGAGGCAGTGCAGGAGATGACGCAAGGATGTGATGATTCCTGCATCTGAGGTGGGTAATAAGTGCTTCATTGGTGACGTTATCAATTGGTGCCCTCACTGCAGAACTTAAAAAGGTGTGCGCAACAGTAATTTCAGTGGATGGAGGGAGGCAAGCTCTGACTCTGATTTGCTTTTCTTCTTTTCATGTAAAACATGCCGTTGAGAAAACAATCCTCGAGACTTACATTCAAGCAACGAAGGCAACTGGACCATGCTGCGGAGCTGGTCACGATGTGGAAAGGAACATTGCATTTATGGATGAATTGGGAATGCACATTGGGATACGCTTGGGGAACATTCACCATTAATAGACTGAGCTCAGACTCTTGTGACTTTGCCTTCTTCACATGGACAATACAGTAGTGGAATAGAGAGCCAAGCGTTCATTCACCACAAGGCTCTCCAGGAACAATTTCTTTAGCTGTGCATAGCAGAGACTCGGCCTGTCTGTCTCACGGGAATGCTGGACACAACAGTCATGTATCCATGCACAGCAGTTCCTCGGATACTTAATGAACTTAATAAAACTTTTCAATAATTAAACCCTGAATTGTTGAGGTTTTGTTTTGCATGCTATTTCCCCGACTTTGCAACTGCACTTCAGATATTCAACTATGGTGGAGGGGTGGAGGTAGGGGGGTAGAGGGGGGGTGGGTGAAGAGGGGGAGGGAGGGGTGGATGAAGAGGGGGAGGGGTGGGGAGAGCGGGGAGGGGTGGGGAGAGCGGGCGCATGCAAAATGCAGGGACCAGACAGTTGCAATGCCTGAAGTACTGTGGAGAAGTAGAGAAAGCAACTGGGTAGGGGAGAAAGCAACTGGATTGGGCATCCGCAGCTGGAGGGAACGGCTGAATGGAGAGGGCTGGAAGCGAGAGGCCGTAGAGAGCCGCGGGGAGCGAGCGTGCGAAGACCTTGGTGTCACTGGGTCCAGGGACTGGCCAGTAAGTCTTTTGCTGTTGTGTTTATGGCACATGCACAGAAAAAGGCACTCCTCTTCCGCTCCGCTGCTCCCCCCCCCACTCTCTCCCCTTCCTCCCTCTCCCTCCTCCCTCTCCCCCTCCCCCCCACTTCCCCCAGCTCTCCCCTTCTTTACCCCTCCCTCCTTGACCCTTCCCCCTTCTCCCCCCTCTCCCCCCCTCTCCCTCTCCCCACCCCCCTCCCTCTCCCTCTCCCTCTTCCCCTCCCACTCCCTCTTTCCCCCCCACTCCCTCTTTCCCCCCCACTCCCTCTTTCCCCCCCACTCCCTCTTTCCCCCCCACTCCCTCTCTCCCTCTCCCTCTTCCCCTCCCTCTCCCTTCCCCCCCTCTTTCCCCCCTCTTTTTCTCCCCCCCCTCTTTTTCTCCCCCCCCCTTTTTCTCCCCCCCCCCTTTTTCTCCCCCCCCCACCCCCCGGTCTCCCCGCGCTGCTCTCCCCGGCCCGCTCCACTCTCTCACTCCGGTCCGCTCCACTCTCTCACTCCGACCATTGTATTCTGCCACGTGTTTGTTAGGTTTCATCTCTGTGATTCTTTGAGCAGCGCCATCTTTAGTCCTGGCAACTGCAACAGTCGCAAGCTGTGACGTTTTCGTGGCACATGCTGTATTTGCGCATGTGCCAAAACAGCGCCACCTACCGGTCGCGTTGTCAACAATTGCGGTCATAGTAAAATGTGATGCAGGATGTCTTTAAAGATGCAGGGATTCTTCAAAGAGAGAAAGATATCAGTTGTCTTCTACTGGCAGGCACACAGCAACTGACTTCTGTTTGTTCGCCAAACATCAACTGGCTTTTTTTTAACAGTTCAAAATGAAACTAAAACTGTTAAGCAGTAAGTCCTGTGACAATTATAAATCTTGACCTGTCATTCTCTCTTCAACCCAAAACAACCCCTGCTGTTTTTATTGGAAAACAGATGCCTTCCAGTAAGACTTGTTTACGAACCAAACCTTCCGTTGACCTTCCCTTTTAAAAAGAAAACAAAGTTCAGCAATCTCCAGATGACACAATGTCCATAATTCAAATAAAGTTCTTAAAACATTTTACAAAAAAAATTTAAGCATTCTTGTAACAATAAGTAGTTCACATTAACCCAGTCTTTAATTCAAATCAAGAGCATTAATGAAACAGTAACACTGTAATAACCCCCCAGGTGAATCCCTTTGAGCTTCTGGCTACAGTGTGAACAGGCTGATGTGGGAATGGTTCTGAAAAGAAATTGAATGATTATCTGGTAGAAAGGAGGTATGAAGGTTGTAGGGACAGGTTTAGGCTATGATTAAATAGTTCTGGGACTCCATGGTATGTTACTCAGTGTATAGAAAATGGAAAAAGATTGCAGTTATTTGGTGCCATTCTCAATCTCTGGACATCCCAAAGCCATTACTATTGGAGTGCAGTTACTGTTGTAATGTAGGAGAATGTATCGCCAGAATATGTGGAGGAAGCTCAAGGTTTTGACTTTTGGAAGTTTTTATCCTAGTGAATTCTGGATTGGGTTAAGTGGCCTCCATAGATGAACATATGGAATTGATGGTCAGGAAAAGATCTCCCCGACACCACGATGTCAGAGCATCATGGCGAGACACTTCTTCCCTTCCCCCCACCACCACCTCTTCCCAACCCCTTCCATACATAAGGGAAATAATACTCTGGAAATTTTTTCTCTGACCCCCTCAGGCAATCAAAACAAGTCCAGGAGATCCTATAGACCAAGTGTTATCTACAAAGACACTTACCTTCTATATAATGTGATCTCTGACCCAGTCAGGAACCAGTCCAGTTCTCTGTTGAAGGCAAAGAGTAAACACCCACCACACCATATTCCAGAGGACCACTGCTCTTTGGAAAAAGAAGAGCTGCCTAACATCCAGTCTATTCTACTCTTACATAGTTTAAACTCATGTCCCCTGATACTCCCCAATATGTTAAACTGGAATAATCTATCAATAGGGATGCTATTCAGCTCTTTAATTAATTTATTGACCCCTATCTGGTCACTTCTATGGCTATACTGCTGTAAAGTAAATGGACCAAAGTACATGAGGTTGTTTAGAAAAGAAGGACTTACATTCACATCGCACCTTTCACAACCACAGGGCATCCCAAACCACTTCACAGCTAATGAAATACTTTTGAAGTGTAGTCATTGTTGTAATGTAGGAAACAGACCAGCCAATTTCTGCATAGCAAGCTCTCACAAAGTGATAATGACCAGATAATCTCTATTTGTGATGTTGATTGAAAGACGAATGTTGGCCAACACTCCAAGGCTAACACTCCTGCTGTTATTTGAAATAGTGCCATGGTATCTTTTATGTCCATTTGGGAGGGCAGACTGAGCCTCAGTCATTCAAGCCAATAGTGCAGCACTCCCTCACCACCACCAGCCTGGATTTTTTGTGCTCCAGTCCTGGAGTGGGATCGGAACCCAAAACCGTCTGATTCGGAGACAATAATGCTATCAACTGAGCCACAGGTGACAGACACTACAACCTAGAATCATTCTTATAGCTTTCCTCTGGACCTTTACCAAAGCCACTGTATCACCCGCCATGTGAAGCGATCAAAATTGGGCACAGTACTAACCAGTGATCCATATAGTATCAAAATGATGTTTTTGATTTATACTGAATGGTTCTATCAATACAAACCAACAGTTCTAGCTATAGGTTCACTATATTGGTCATGAACCTTCACTGATCTGTGCACAATAACATCAACATACAGTTGATATTAAAGGTGTTATATAGATGCAAGTTGTTGTTGCTGTTCATGGTGTACACTGAAGGGAATGTACGTGATGGGCTCAATGGTCTTAACCCATCTTATGCTCTCTGGGGTACAGATAAGTAAGAGGCATGCAAAACAGGGGATTGGATTACAATGGCCTACTCTGTGGAGGAGCCCATCCCTTCAAACACCGAAGATATGTATTTGGGCTATTGGAATAACCAAGACTGGAGAACCATATGGAAGAGCTGCACGTATTTAAGGCAGAATTCCATCTATATGCTTGGAACACAAGAACGAGTGCAGCTCAATATTGTGACTTTGTCGTCTGCACTGGTAATGGTTGAGGCTGTCCACTGCAGAACAAGGTTGTCCACACCTGGTATGTATCTGGAAAAAGTAGTTTAATGCAGTTTGAATTCTCTGAACCACACAGGGTCATTCTTTTCAGTTTTCTACCCATTCACTGAATCTTCGAGTTATAGCTCCATGGCTTCTGCCAGCCCTTCAGAATTTGACCACCTTTGATAGGTGAGCTTAGATAGTGAGTGTCAACCAGCTTTTAACTGTGGGAAGAGTTACTGTTATGACCAGGTGAGAAAGGTGTCTTGGGTTCCCTGTCAGCCTTCACCTGATCTTACCATAACAGGGTTTAATTTTAAACACACCATGTTTTTTTTAGCTCCCCTTGGTGAATCCTTGTTCACCGCTTTCCAATTATAAGGCAAAGAAACCAGCACAAACAGGCTTTCTTAGGTTTAAAGAAGAAAAGTTGAAATTCGTTAAACTTGAACTTAAACTCTAATTTGGTTGACGCCTACGGATACATGACGTGCCCAAGCTAGCATGCATACGCGATACACACATTCAAATCGAGACAGAAAAAGAGCAGAAGAAAAATAAAGTGTAAAAGTTTGAGGCAATATCTGAATAGTTTTTGTTACAGTTCTTTGTGCTCACTGTAGAATCCATTGAAGTTAGCCCTCTTCCAATTTAGAAGTTCTACTTTGGATTGTTCCTTGATCTTCTCCATTACTAGTCTAAACCTTATGAGACAATGATCATTCTTACGCAAGTGTTCTCCCACAGACACTTGATCCATTCGGTCTGCTTCATTCCCCAGCAAAAGATTCAGTAATGCCTCCTTCCGAGTTGGATCGAGAACATGCTGGTCTAGGAAGTTCCCCTGAACACATTTCAGAAATTCCTCCGCCTCTTTACACTTTACTCTAACATTATTGCAATCGATATTTGGGTAATTAATGTCCTCCAATATCATCACTCTATAGTGCACCTCTGATTTCACTGCAGATTTGCTCCTCTAGCTGTCTCACTATTTGGAAGCCGATAGAATACCCTCAGTAGTGTGATCATACCCTTTCTGCTTCTCAACTCTAACCAAATGGATTCTGTCTTTGCCCCCTTCAAGGACATCCTCTCTTTCCAACACTACAAAGTCTTTCCTAATCAGTGCTGCCACCCTACCTCACTCTTTTCCTACACTACATTTCTGAGCACTTTGTATCCTTGAATATTAAGTGCCCAGTCCTCACCATTTTTAAACCCGTTTCTGTTACTGCTAGTACATCATATTCCCACATGGTTATTTGTGCTTGTAGCTCACCAACACTAATTGCCACACTTTGTGAGTTTACATACATGCATTGTAAACCTGTCTATGAACACAAGAAATAGCAGCAAGAGTAGAACATATGGCCCATCAAGCCTGCTCCACCAATCAATATGATCATGGCTGATCTTAGGCTTCAACTCCACTTTCCCGTCCACATGCCATATCCCTTGACTCCCTGAGACACCAAAAATCTGTCTATCCCATCCTTAAATATATTCAATATTGGAGCATCCACAACCCTCTGGAATAGAGAATTCCAAAGATTCACAACCCTTTGAGCGAAGTAATTTCTCCTCATCTCGGTCCCAAATGATTGACCCCTTATCCTGAAACTGTGCCCCCAGTGTTTTAGATTCCCCAGGCAATGGAAACAATCTCTCAGTGTTGACCCTATAAAGCCCTTTCAGAATCATATATGTTTCAATGAGATCGCCTCATTCTTCTGAACTTCAAAATATAGGCCCAATTTATGCAGCTTCTCATCATAGGATAACCCCCTCATCCCAGGGACCAATTCAGTGAACCTTCGCTTTACTGCCTCCAATGCAAGTATATCCTTTCTTAAATGTGGAGACCAAAATTGCACACAGTACTCCAGATATGGTGTCACGAAAACCCTGTACAATTGTAGTAAGACTTCTTTATTCCTGTACTCCAATACCCTTGCAATAAAGGCCAACATGCAATTTTCCTTCCTAGTGGCTTGCTGTACCTGCATGCTAACTTTCTGCCTTCCTTGTAAAAGCACACCTAAGTGTCTTTGAATATCAACACTTACAAGTTCCACACCTTTTGAAAAATATGCTGCTTTTCTATTCTTACGATCAAAGTGAATAACTTCACACTTCCCCACATTATACTCCATCTGCCATCTTGTTGCCCACTCACTTAACCTGTCTATATCTCTTTGCAGCCTCTCTGTGTCCTCGCCACAGCTTACCTTTCCACCTACCTTTGTATCATCAGCAAACTTAGATACATTACTCTCTGTCTCTTCATCTAAGTCATTAATATAGATTGTAAATAGCTGAGGACTCAGCATTGATCCTTGCGGCACTCCACTATTGACTGCCTGCCAACTAGAAAATGCCCCGTTTATGCCCACATGTTACTCTCTGTCCGTTAACCAATCCTCTATCCATGCTAATATATGACCCCCAACTTCATGAGCTCTTACCTTACCTATTAACCTTTTGTGTGGCACATTATCGATTGCCTTTTGGAAGTCCAGGAATACTACATCTTCTGGTTCCCCTTTATCTACCCTACTAGTTACATCCTCAAAAAACTCTAATAAATTTGTCAAACAGGATTTCCCTTTAGCAAAACCATGTTGATTTGTTCTAATCATACTGTGCTGTATTCCTCGTTTTCTTTCTTAGTCTGCTCCAATCTAATTTGGTATTACTTTCTTCTCTAGTACTATCCAACACTCTCACTTTATGCACCTTATTTCTCTTTTCTGCTTCTATATTCTGGTGCCATCCTCCTGCCAACCACATAAGTGAACCTCCCTGCGAGGGCATTGGTCCCAGTCCTGTTGATTTGAAACCTATCCCTTTTGAATAAGTGCCTTCTGCCCCAGAACTGGTCTCAATATCCCAAGAATCTGAAGCCTTTCTCCTGCAGCATGCTTCAAGCCATGCATTGATCCTCTCTATCTTCCTACTTCTACTCTCACTAGCATGTGACACTGGGAGAAATCCAGAGATTACTACCTTCGAGGTCCTACTTTTTAACTTCCTCCCTAGCTCCTGAAATTCTGACCATAGGACCACAATTCCTGCTCTGTCTATGTCGTTGGTACCGATATATACTACAACTTCAGGCTCACTCCCTTCCCCCTGCAGAATATTCTGCATCCATGCTGTGATGTCCTTTAACCTGGCACCAGGGAGGCAACACACCCTATGGGACTGACAATGATTGTTACAAAAATGCCTGTCTGTCACCTTAACTATGGAATCTCCCATAACGACTACATTTCTACTCAAGAACACAATAAATAGGAGCAGAAGTAGACCATATGGTCCATGGAGCTTGCTCCGCCATTCAATAGGATCATGGCTGATCTTGGGCTTCAATTCCACTTTCCTGCCCACTCCCCATATCCCTTGACTCCCTGAGAGACCAAAAATCTATCTATCCCAGCTTTAAATGTATTTATCCACAACTCTCTGGGGTAGGGAATTCCAAAGATTCACAACCCTTTGAGTGAAGTAATTTCTCCTTATCTCAATCCCAAATGATCGGCCCCTTATCCTGAGACTGTGCCCCCAGTATTTTAGACTCCCCAACCATTGGAAACAATCTCTCAGCTTCTACCCTATCAAGCCCTTTCAGAATCTTCTATGTCTCAATTGGATCACCTCTCATTCTTCTAAACTCCAGTGAATATAGGCCCAATTTACACAGCCTCTCATCATAGGACAACCCCCGCATCCCAGGGACCAATCTAGTAAATCTTTGCTGCACTGCCTCCAGTGTAAGTATATCCTTTCTTAAATGTGGAGACCAAAACGGCACACATTATTCCAGGAGAGGTCTCACCAAAGCCCTGTACAATTTTAGTAAGACTTCTTTATTCCTCTACTCCAATCCCCTTGCAATAAAGGCCAACATTCCATTTGCCTTCCTAATAGCCTGCTGCACCTGCATGTTAACTTTGTGCATTCCTTGTATGAGTACCCCCAAGTCTCTCTGAACATCAACACTTACCAGTTTCACACCTTCTAAAAAATATTCTGCTTTTCTATTTTTACGACCAAAGCGAACAACTTCACACTTTGCTGTTCCCTCCTGTGCTGTCCCTTGCCCATTAATGCCATGGTCTGGACCACACCTCTTCAAGGTATTGTCATTCCCAGGAGGAGGCTCCACAAATATGGGCAAAAGAGCTGAACTCCAGAGGTGAGGTAAGAGTGACTGCCCTTGACATCAAGGCAGCATTTGACTGAGTATGGCATCAAGGAGCCCTAGAAAAACTGGAGTCAATGGGAATCAGGGGGAAAACTCTCTGCTGATTGGAGTCATACCCAGCACAAAGGAAATTGATTGTGGTTGTCGGAGGTCAATCATCTGAATCCCAGGACATCACTGCAGGAGTTCCTCAGGGTAGTGTCCGAGGCTCAACCATCTTCAGCTGCTTCATCAACAACCTTTCTTCCATCATAAGGTCAGAAATGGGGATGTTCACTGATGATTGCACAATGTTCAGCATCATTCGCGACTCCTCAGATACTGAAGTAGCTCCAGACCTCATTACAGTCTTGGTCCAAACCTGGACAAAGAGCTGAACTCAGGAGGTGAGGTGAGAGCGGCTGCCCTTGACATCAAGGAGCCCAAGCGAAACTGCAGTCAAAGGGAATCAGGGGGAAAACTCTCCACTGGTTGGAGTCGTACCGAGTGCAAAGGAAGATGGTTGTGGTTGTTGGAGGCCAATCATCTCAGTTCCAGGACATCACTGCAGGAGTTCCTCAGGGTAGTGTCCTAGGCCCAACCACCTTTAGCTGCTTCATCAATGACCTTCCTTCAATCATAATGTCAGAAATGGGGATGTTCGCTGATGACTGCACAATGTTCAGCACCATTCATGACTCCCAGATACTGAAGCAGCCCATGTAGAAATGCAGCAAGACCTGGACAATATCCAGGCTTGGACTGATAAGTGGCAAGTAACATTGCTGCCACACAAGTGCCAGGCAATGACCATCTCCAACAAGTGAGAATCTAACCATCTCCCCTTAACATACAACAGCATTACAATCACTGAATTCCCCATTATCAACATCCTGGGAGTTACCATTGACCAGAAACTGAACTGGAGTAGCCATATAAATACTGTGGCTACAAGAGCAGGTATAGGCTAGGAATCCTATGGCGAGTAACTCACCTCCTGACTCCCCAAAGCCTGTCCACCATCTACAAGGCACAAGTCAGGAGTGTGATGAAATACTCTCCACTTGCCTGGATGGGTGCAGCTCCAACAGCACTCAAGAAGCTCAACACCATCCAGGACAAAGCAGCCTGCTTGATTGGCACCCCATCTACAAACATTCACACCCTCCACCACTGCCGCACAGTGGCACTACAAGATGTACTGCAGCAACGCACCAAGGCTCCTTTAGACAGCACTTTCCAAACCTGCGCCCTCTACCACCTTGAAGGACAAGAACAGTAGATGCATGGAAACACCACCACCTGCAAGTTTCCCTCCAAGCCACACACCATCCTGACTTGGAACTATATCGCCGTCCTTTCACTGTTGCTGGGTCAAAATCCTGGAACTCCCTTCCAAACAGCACTACAGGTACTTACCACAATGACTGCAGTAGTTCAAGAAGGCAGTTCACCACCACTTTCTCAAGGGCACTTAGGGATGGGCAATAAATGCTGGCCTAGCCAGTGATGCCCATATCCCAGGAATGAATTAAAAAAAACTCCCTCCCGACTATCTACCACTGTGCTGTCAACTCTGATGGGTCCGTCTTGATGGTGGGAGAGGACATACCCAGGGATTATCATATGCCAAGAAACCACATGCAAAGCAGCAACAGCCATCTCACAAACAGTGCCATGAATGATACAAAAAGCATTTCCACTGTGGCGGTGCTTACCCACACCTGACAGAGTGTCTTGCTGTTAGTAAACAGTGTAAAACCTGTGGAAAGTCCAATCACTATGCTTGTGTTTGTCGCTCATCAGCAAAATCAACTACTAAGACCAATACCATCAGAAGGGTGCCATGTATGTGTACCACAGCAAACAGATGAGAGAATGTAATCAAAGTAGAGGGTCCTGAACATACTTTTGATCTCTCTCTCAGACATAGCAAACAGCCATGTGTGACGGTGACCATTGGCTGCTCGGACGTGGATGCTCTCACAGACACAGAAGCGTCAGTCACTGACATGGGATACAAAATATTCAACAAACTTCAGGATTGCCCCATTCTCTGTAAACCAGGGAATATAAAAAAGGTTTCTCTTACAACAGTGACAAATGACTGAAAATCCTCGCAAGTTTTGAAACTGCAGTCTCATTCAAAGGCATTAGAGCAAATGTTGTAATCCTTGGCATATCTAGAGAATGTGACACACTTATCAATTTCCACACAGCAACAGATCTGCACATGATTGCAGTCACTTATGGATTCCTACACGTAACAAAAACATTCGCGACCTGTATGTTGATCGCTTCACAAGCTGAAAGGTGTTCATGGAAGCTGCATGTTGATCCTAATGTGCCCCCAGTTGGGCATCAACGGCGCCGAATACCATTTCATGTCAGGAAACAGACAGGGAAGGAAATTCAAAGCCTACTTGACCTGGACATTATTGAGAAAGTTTAGGATGAACCTATCACTTGGGTCTCACCCATACAAGTCATCAAGAAACCCAAGAGTGAGAACCAGATTTGAATCTGCATTGGTATGTGATCATTAAAACAAACCGTACAACAAGAAAGATACTTGACACTGCCAATCCATGACATCATAGAGAAAGTGAATGATACTGAACACTTCACTAAACTTGACCTCAATGCAGGCTACCATCAAATCAAGCTTGCAGAAGAATCGAGAGATCTTACTGTATTCTCTACTGACATCAGACTTTTCCGATACAAAAGGCTTAACTTTGGAGTCGGCTCAGCAGCTGAGGTATTTCGGCACTTGATTCAATCTGCACTTCAAGGACTTGAAGGCACACTGAATATCAGTGATGACATTCTCATCAATGGCTGCACTGAAAAGGAACTCGAGACATACCTACCTGCATGCCTACAATGTCTCAGAGAATGTAACCTCACCTTGAACCAAGACAAGAGCTTGTTCAATGAAAGCAAAATTGAATTCTTCGGTCATGCGTTCAATGGTGAAGGAGAATCACCAGATCCACGGAAAGTTGAAGCCATTGGAAACACAGTGGATCCTATAAACGTACAAGAAGTCCTTGTCTGCTAGGACTCGTTACATACTGTAGTCATTTCATTCCTGACCTCGCTATGCTATCTGCCCCCTATGCAATCTGACAAAAGAAACTACTAAGTAGAAATGGACTAAATCACACAAACAGGTGGTACATGAGATCAAGTGATGTTTGTCAGCAAGTTGCACAAATGCCTATTTCAAGCCAAAGAAAACCACCCAACTAGTTGTGGATACAAGTCCGGTTGGCTTAGGTGCAGTTCTCATATAGAAAGACAAGATAGGTAACCCATCAATTGTTGCAATGGCAAGCAGATCATTAACACCTGTTGAGCAATATTATTTGCAAACAGAGAAAGAAGCACTCTCAATCACATGGGGTATCTTACACTTTCATATCTACATGTATGGAAGCATGTTTAAAGTAATAACGGATCATAGACCACTTGTGGGCTTGTTCAATAATCCACATAGCAAACCACTCACTCGAATAGAATGTTAGATACTCAAACTGCAAGAGTACGAGTTCCAGGTTGAGTAGGCCAGGCAAGCTCAACACAGCGGACTATCTTTCACATTTTCCGTTGCTGACAGTCAGTCCTACCAGTCGTGAGGGACAGGTTGCTGGACAACATCATAACTATGTAAGCATAAATGCGGTGCTAAAGTCACTAAAACTCAAAGCAGCAACAAAACAAGATGAAGCTTTGCAACTATGTATGGAGGCTATAGAATCACGAACTGGAAAGTCATGATTGAGAAAGCGTTTACAAACGTAATCGCTCACACACTACAAGGTCTTCACAATAAAGGCCTGCTACCTGACCTGAACCTGACGGGACCCGACAACATGTCTCTGGTTCAGGTCGGGCAGGGCCCATCTTCCGGATCCAGCTTTCGGGCTCGGGTCGGGTCAGGCCGAGTCCGAGTCTGGTTGGGCCGGACACACACGGTAAGTGCTCTGCTGATAAGTATTGAAATTCAAAAACTTACCTGAGCTGGGAGTCCGGGACGAAACTGAGTCTGTGCAGTGAGTGAGTGATGTCACTATGACATCATCACACATGCGCTGCAGCTTCGTGGAGCCTCCCAGTCAGAAGGTAAGTAAAGAGATGGTCAGGTTGGGGTCGGGCTCGGGGCGAAATTGGAAGGACTTGGGCCGGGTCGGGTTCTTTTTACCCACCTAAGCAGGATCCACTGTGGATCGGTCGGGTTCGGGTCGGGTTCTTTTTACCCACCTAAGCAGGCCTTTACTTCACAATGTTTGAAATGTGCTCACTGTTGCAACCACATCTGATCTCGTATAATGCAATGACTGTATTGTCATTCCACACTCTTTGAGGGAATGTGTTGTTGATATATCACATGTAGGACACCAAGGAATTGTCAAAACCAAACCAATTCTTCGGGAAAAGATATGGTTCCCAGGAATTGACTGTGGGGTAGGGCAGAAAATCTATCAGTATTTGCCATGTCAAGCAACCACAATGTCAAATCTTCATGATCCTCTCAAGATGTACGAACTACCTCCAGGACCATGGATTGAAGTTAGTGGTGATTTCACAGATTTTCACACAGGTGAACACCTGCTTGTCGGTCACTGATGACTACAACAGCTCCCAATCATGGAATTAGTTATGTCAACTTCAATGAAAGCAGTCATCCCAAAGCTTGACCAGATCAGTGCATGGTTTAGAATCCTTCAAATTGTAAGAAGTGACAATGGACCCCCATTCAACAGTGATAAGTTCAGCAAATTCGCAAACTACCTAAGGTTTACTCATAGGAAAATCACACCTCGTTGGCCAAGAGCTAATGGAGAAGTTGAGAGATTTATGCGAACCTTGAAAAAAGTGATACGTACAGCTACAGCTGAGAGCAAATCATGGAAGCAAGAGCTGTATCACTTTCTTCATAATTACAGAGCAACACCTCACTCGACTACTGGAAAACCTCCAGCTACACTCACCCTTGCCCATCCTATGTGCACATGGCTACTAAGCGGAGCTAATGATCAACATGTACTCGAACGTGATCAAGGATAGAAGGATTAAATGAAGGTACGTGCAGAGCGAAACTTAGAGTGATATCATTTAACCCAGGAGATAAAGTACTTGTGAAATGTGATGGTCATTTTGGAAAACAAACAACCCCTTATGACATCCAACCATTTGTTGTGACCAACACAAAAGAATTAATGATCAGTGCTAAGCATGGTTTACAAATCATCGCAAGAAACGCGTCATTCTTCAAAGGACTGAAAACACTACCCGCAAGCATTGAATCTGATTCCAACATCAATCTCTCAGATGAAGAACGTGAGTCAAATGAGACTGCATCTGATGTCAGACGATATCCCATTTGTAGAGAAAACACCCACCATACTTAGGTGACTATGTTTCGAGATGAACTATTTATGTTTGAGTTTATCATTTACAGTTTTAGAAACAAACCACTGAAATAGCTATGTCTCTCATTTACTAAGAAGGGGAAGGATGTAGTGTTGTAGTGTTTTGAAATTGCAGTTGCAATGTGCATTGTGTACTCTAGAGGCTGCTGTAGAATAGAGCATGGCTAACCAACCCATGCAATGGTTTTTGTCGAGGTTCATCCCAAGCAGCTCTGTAACACAGGAGTCTGTGCTCTACGGGCTGTTCCCAGGGACGCACACCAAGACAAACATCAACTGCTGCTGGAGGACTATCAATTCGGTGAAAGACGCCCTTTGGTCTGCCCGAAACTTGCTGGTCTTCCAGCGCAAAGAGTTGTCCACCACCGAATGTTGCAGACTGGCACATTCCAAGGTCCAGGACTACGTGCTGAGGGACGCACTAAAGCTTGGGGCAGCCGCAGCAAAGGCTCAATGGGGAAAGACCACTGTGTAAGGTCCCCCCACCAAGCTGAACTGAGGGGCTGGATCCATGGGAAACCCCTCGAACTGTATCGGGAACATTTCTGTCTCCTGTATAATGTAAAAATGTATCTGGCAGGACAATGTGAAATGGAAGGGTTGAGAGGCAACTCATAATTGTATAGAAGGAAACTGATCACCTTTGCACTGTTTGTATTTTTCGACTTGATGCTGTTTTAAACTGTTTGGGAATGTAATTTTTACAGAATTTTATGAATAAAGTATATTTTGGGAAAAAAAATGGCTACCCGACCCAAACTCGACCAGACCTGACGACATGTGTCATAAAGGCCTGCTATGCAACCCGAATATGACGGGACCCGACGACATGTGTCAGGTTCGAGTCGCTCTTCCAGGTCTGGCTTTCGGGCTAGGGTTGGGTCGGGCTGGGTCCAGGTCAGGCACACAGAGACAGGTTGTGCCACACTGTACCAGTATTGCTTAAAATAAACACAGCAATTGCCTGAAGGCTCAGAAAATATCATTATACATTACCGAGACTCCTGCTTTACAGGTTGAAATACTTGCTGCAAGTTTATCCAGTGAGCAGCTGAGATGTCGAGACCAGGAAGGACCTGAGTGATTAATTATTATAAAATGTACAGTATTTATATAAAAATATAAAATGATCACTGTCAGGACTCTAGTCTACACACATATAGTACAGTACTAGACTAGAGTCCTGACAGTGATCATTTTATATTTTTTATACAAATACTGTATATTTTATAATAATTAATCACTCAGGTCCTTCCTGGTCTCTGCATCGCAGCTGCTCACTGGATAAACTTGCAGCAAGTATTTCAACCTGTTAAGCAGGAGTCTAAAAAGTGAAAAACGGATTTGGAATCGGAAGGGAGGTAAAGTGAACATTCCGGTGGTCGGATCAGGCTCGGGCTCGGGTTGGGTCGTGCGAGGGAAAAAATGGAAGGACTCAGGCTGGGTCGAGCTAGGGTCCGATGTGGCTCTGTCGGGTTCAAGTCGGGTTTCTTTTACCTGACCTGAACAGGCCTTTAATGTGTCAGGTTCGGGTCGGGTTGGGTCTCTCTTCCGGGTCCAGCATTCAGGCTCGGGTCGGGCTGGGTCGGACACAGTGCTGCCTTTTGGTCAGGGAGGGAAAAGCTTCAGAATTTGAACAGCCTGGACTCTGCACTAGTCTGCAGTGAGCGATTCCATCCAAGTAGAGCACAACCTCTTTGATATAATCAACTTCATTCCGGTGGCGGGTCAGGTTGGGTAGGGTTGAGCATGGGAAAATATCAAAGGACTCGGGCCGGGTCGGGTTCGGGTTGGATGTGGTTCTGTTGGCTTGGGTCAGGTTTCAATTGCAGATCCGAGCAGGCCTTTACTGTAGAACACACATGCTAGCAAAGTGAAACTAAAACAGACAGGAATGAAAGGAGAAGCCTTTGTATTCAGCTGCTGCAGTCTTTGTTTCTCTATCTTAGCTTCGTATCTATGCTAAACTCGGCTAAACCTCACTCAAGTCCTGAGGGCATCACAACACCGATTGGACTTCTATTAATTAATCCAAGCTGTAAATTTAATACAGCACTTCATAGTTTCCCAGTGCTTGTTTAAACAACTGCCCTAGATTAGAGAGATAAAACCCCTTAAAAACTCACCAACCAATCATCTAGCTGCTATTCTCTGACATCACTCCTTGCTTTTTTTGAAAACACGACGGAAGATCCGCTCTTCCCTTGTTCTGATTTATCAGCTATTGTTGATGATGCCAGGTCTCACTGTTTCCTGCTCCCTCACTCAGACCACTCCTTGTTTTGTAAAAGACCAGGACAGCATCTCTTCCCTCACTGACCAAATTCCCCAAGTTACACACTCTGGTGAAGCATTATTCCATAGAGCTGGACTTCATGCTACTTACTTGGTGCATGAGCAAAAGTATTTATACTAGCAAAAAATCAAAAATCCTGAGTCAGCCCCTGCTGACCAGGTAACCAGTTCTAACTAGCCACCTAATTAACTAACTATGCAGCTGCCACTAGCAGGCAGCTTGTTTACCACTGATTAAGACTGTGAAAGAAACAAGTTAAAGTTAAGTTAAATGCTAAATGCAAAACTTGACTAGATTTTAGAAAGGGATCAAACCTTAAAATTCCCTCATTTACTCACTACTCATCAAATTCTGAGTTATGCTATCTGTTGCAGCAGTACTTCATTGAACTGGACATTGTACTACTTTTAGTTATGACATTTAGTCATGGTTTCAGCAGTTACATTGTAATTTTTTATCCCAAAGTTGAAACCATGCTTTTTAGAATAAAAGCTGTTATGTAAATTACAAATCTGACTTGTCCTTCTGTTTCTTAAGTTTCTGGTTTCAATTCAATAGCATTACCACCTATAAAGCTATTAGGGTTTGTTAAACAACACAGAACTAGGGGCCATAAATACAAGATTCTCACCAATAAATCCAGTAGGGGATTTAGGAGAAAGTTCTAAAGAGTGGTTGGGATGTGGAACTCACTATCAGTAGAGGCGGGAACCACCACAACATTTAAGAAGTATTTAGATGAGCACTTGAAACGCCATAGCATACAAGGCTACGGGCCAAGTGCTGGAAAATGGGATTAGAATAGGTAGGTGCTTGATGGCCCGCACAGACACGATGGGCCAAAAGGCCTGTTTCTGTGCTGTATGACTCTATGACTCGAAGAAGTAGTTGAGATGAATAGCACAGATATGATTAATGGGCAGCTAGATATGTACATGAGATAAAAGGAATAGAAGAATATGTTGATTGGGTAAGATGAAGAGGGTTGAGAGGAGGCTTATGTGGAGCATAAATGCCGGCATAGACCGGTTGGGCTGAATATCTTGTTTCTGTGCTGAATATTCTCTGTATATAATTTCAGAGTGGTTTTAACTATTTATCTCCCATCCTGCAGTACATATATGACCACTAGGTGGCGCAAGCATGGGAGCCCATATAATAAAGAGCAAAGAAGTTTCAATGGAATTAAAAGGAGAATTTGGGAATCAAATTAAATGCCAGTGATGTCCAGACGCAAGGAGGCCACTCAAAATATTGGCCTATCTTTTCTTTTTCAGGGACTGTTGGGTTTGCTATGAATTTTCAGGGCGCCTTGTTCTTATTTGGGATTTTCTATATTTTGCCGTCGATAATGAGGACATGATGCTCTCTTTAAACGTCATCAGACACTTTGAAAAACTTGAAAACTTAATTTGGTTTTAAACAGATCAAACCACATGAGTTCGGCGCCAAATCCAAGTTTAAACCAGAAACCAGAGGGATGAAGCTACAGGTTTGTGGAATCGTCAATGCCAGCTGTTCATTTATCACAGGATTCATTCTATCTACATAATACTGAGTTACTTTAGTATTTCTTTATTAAAATGTACAAATATAAATAATTTTGAAAGACATAAACAACCTTTTGCTATTCCTTAGATTCATCAAGGAGCAATATAGCAACTATATATCTTTGGAATCACAGTTGTTTGCAGCCTGCCAGGGGTTTTTGATGCCACTTTTACTTAATGCAATATTTAATTGCTCTGTTGCCCTCATTTCTCGTTCAAATATTGGCTGCAGGATCTTTTACATCCACCTGAGAGGGCAAACTGCACTTCAGTTTAATGTCTCATCTGAAAGACAGCACCTCCAACAATGCAGCACTCCCTCAGTCCTGCACGGGAGTGTCAGCCTGGATTATGTGCTCAAGTCTTTGAAGTGGAGCTTGAACCCACAACTGTTTGGCTCAGAGGCAAGAGTGATGCCCACTGAGCCAAGGCTGAAATGTTAAACATCCCATTGCCACAACAAGGCTCAAATGATCCTTGGAAAAATAAGAGTTGGCAAACTATTTCCAAATAAGCTTTAATGTTTACATGGTTCAGGGAGAGTCACAGGCCAAACTCACTTCTTTGACAATGATTGCACATTTGACTTGGTGATTCTGTTCCAGGTGTTTAAGGTGCCCAGTGCTTTCTTGATAAGGAATATAAAGGTACTTCTTCTGAAACTAGTTGGATCAGTGATTGGATATTCCACCCCATTTGTAATAGGACGGGACTAGTGACAGCCGAGTTGTCAATAGTCACTCTGTTTATATTATGGGTTGTGATTCTGCCATGAGTTCATGCCCGGTGTCATTTTCCCAGGTGGGGACTCCCAGCTTTCTTCAAGTTGTTTTCAAAGATTTGCATTCAACATTGGAAGTTCTTTGTACTGTTTTATACTAAACTAGAGCATTGATCGCACTCTCACTTCTGAGGCAGAAAGTCATGAGTTCAAATCCTACCTCAGAGACTTGAGCCCATAATTTAGGCTGACATTCCAGTGAAGTACTGATTGAGCACTACACTGCCGGAGGTGCTGTCTTTTGGATGAGATGTTGAACCAAAGCCCCATCTGCCCTCTCAAGTGTATTGAAAAGATCCCATGACACTATTCGTACAAGAGCTGTGGAATTCTCCTCAGTGTCCTGGCCAATGCTAATCCCTCAACTAACGTCACTAAAACAGATTATCTGGCCATTAGGTAATTGCTGTTTCTGAGACCTTGTTTGGTCCAAATTGGCTGCTGCATTTCCTACATTACAACTACCCTTCAAAAGTATTTAATATACTGTAAAGCACTTTCGGATGGCCTGAGATCATGAAAGGCACTATATAAATGCAAATCTTTTGTTTTATTTCCTTTCTTAAATGTAATGCTTCACATGTCTGTATGGAATTCCTCAGCCCATTATTTGAATGACAGGGTAACCTATTCATCTTAAACTGGCTAGTGCCTCCTGTTGTTTAAGAAAGAGAAAATCTGAAATGTGTAAATATTGAAAAAGCCTATTCTCAAAGCTTTGGCGTGCAGTTATACTGTCACTAATGCATTATTGCCAAGCAGTTTTCACTTCACAGTGACACAAATAACAGCATAGAGACAATGTTGTACAACTCACTGCCACCAAGGAGCTTGGTGAGTATCAGTCAGAGCTAGGGCAGCAATAGCCCCAATTCCCCAAACTATACTCAGAACCAGCCAGACACTGTGTCAGTGGCTGAGCTTAATAAAATGACCCATTATAACTCTGGATTGGGGTCCTAACCTGAATCTGAAGGGTAGTTGCCTGAAATGTCTCTGGCAGGCTGTATACCGCTTTGGGCTTCAAATCTTATGCAGTATAAAGAATGAACTTGCATTTATATAATACCATTCACAACCAAAGTGCTTTACAGTCAATGAAGTACTTTCAAAGTGTAGTCACTGTTATAATGTACGGCAGCCAATTTGCAAACAGCAGGATCCTAAGATAATGACGAGATAATACATTTTAGTGATGTTGATTGAGGGATAAATATTGCCCGGGACACCAGGGAGAATTTCCCTGCTCTTCTTCAAATAGTGTCAAGGGATCTTTTACATCCACCTGAGAGAGTAGACAGGGACTTGGTTTAACACCTCATCAAAAAGGGGACATTTCCTATAGTGCAGCACTCCCTCAGTACTGCAGCGCAGTGAAGTGTCAGCCTAGATTAGGCACTCAGGTCTCTGGAATGGGACTTGAACCCACAATTTTATAATTCAGTGTTGCTTATGTTACACACACAGTAAGTATGATAACACGACAATCATGAACAAAATCTGAAGAGTTATAAAACCTGACTTTGTCTTTTAAAAATGAACCTTTCCTTTAAAATAGTGAACCATGCTCCAAAATGGCCGCCAAAGAAAATGGCTTGGTCTTTGTGTATTCAAACTGTATGACATGATCAAGGACAAATCTTTAAAGCTACGAGGTGTCAATTGAACCCATCCTACACCCATTCTAAAACATTCCAGAATTGAATGCCTTCTTCTGACACAAAGAGGCGTGAAGTAGCCACGTCCTGGGCTGTTGTACAATCACCATGGGAAGGAGACCAGAGCGTCTCCTACTAGGAGGTGACCAGTAACACAGCTTTACCTTAGAAAAGACAGCCTAGCGAGACAGATCCCAGAGAAAGAGAGAGAAAAAAAACAACATCCAGCAGCTTATTTTCCAGCAAACCAGAAGGAATGTGCTCTGCTATAGAATCCTACATCTACACTAGACAGCAGTAAACTAGAAGTGATCCACCATCTTCAACTGAACTTTCAATCAAGAGATAAATTTATCGTGATCTTCCCTCTACTAAAATCACTTTCCCCCTTTTCCCTCTCTATCTGTCTCTTCTTGCGTGTGTGTGTGCGCGCGCGTGTGAGTGAATGAGTGAGTATATGCAGTTGCAAAAAGTTTGGGATAAGGCATATTGATCAATAAAGAACCAATTTTCTGTTTTTAAACCTACAAGGAAACCTGTTGCTCTCTGTTTATTTGAAAAATAAAACACCAAAGGGGTTAAACCCTAATAACAAAACACACTTGCTGTGGTCAGATGGGGAGTTGAATAGTAGGAACCACCCATATATCACCACATGGCTGTAACAAATTGGGAGCTCTAGCCAGGATCTGAACCACCAGACAAATGAGAGATTTGGAAAACAGGAGGAAAATTGACCTCCAAAGTTGTGGAAAAATAAACAAACAGGTTTTCTTGTATTCTTCTGTTTTTTTCTCTATGGTGCAAGAAACAAAAAAGATGACCACGTTTAATGCTAAGGAGTTTATAGAGCAGGAGAGAAATCCCATGATAAATTAGACAAATTAAATATTGAAGATTTAAAAAGCTTGGCTACAGAGGTGGGAATCACTTTCAAACAAAAAGCAAAGAAACCTGAACTGGTGAAAAGCCTAGTTAACCATTTTAAACTTACCCCTGAACCAGAAGAGAGTATCGAATCTGTATCTGAAAAATTAATTCCAGTTAGAATGCAGTTGCAGATGGAAAGGGAATAAATATAGCTACAGTTGAAAATGGAAGAGAGTTTCAGAAGGAAAAAGAGGAAAGAGAGTTTCAGTTACAAAAGGAAAGAGAGGAAAGAGAATTTCAGTTGAAAAGAGAGGAAATACAATCGCAGAGGGTTGAGTTACAGAGACTTCAAACCCAAAATGAAAATGCTGACAGCCACTTAAATCATCCCCAATTCAGAGCAAAACATTGATATGCTGAGACACTCAAGACCAGTGACAAAATTTAACAAG
Source organism: Heterodontus francisci (assembly GCF_036365525.1). Lineage (NCBI taxonomy): Eukaryota > Metazoa > Chordata > Chondrichthyes > Heterodontiformes > Heterodontidae > Heterodontus > Heterodontus francisci. Next base: position 23,148,565 of record NC_090403.1, on the reverse strand, counting down.
GAGGAGGTTGAGTCATATTTTATGTCATCTGAGAAAATAGCTACCAGGCTAAAATGGCCGAAAAATTTTTGGACTCTCCTCTTACAGGGCAAGTACATGGGTCTGGCTCGTGAAGCTTTTCCCTGTTATCAGAAGGAAGTTCATCTGATTATGAACAAAGTAAAACTGCAATTCTAAATGCATACGAACTGGTACCAGAAGCATATAGACAAAAATTCAGACACATCCAGCAAAGACCCATTGAATTCGAAAGAATTAAACATATGGCTTTTGATCGCTGGATAGATCTCTTAAGCTAAAACCCTTGTATGAAAATTTGAGAGAAGTGATGTTGCTGGAAGGGTTTAAAATAGCATCCCAGTTAGTATAAGAACCCACATTGAAGAACAAATAATCACAAGAGTAAGGGAAGCAGCTAAAATGGCCGATGATTATGAATTAATACACAAATCCCTAACTCAGAATAAATTTGGGTCCAGTAACTCTTCGAAGCTAGTGAGAGATAGCAGGGATGCAGATGAAGCAGAAATGGACTCAAGAGTAAAGAAGAGTAGGGAAGGAAAACCAGACCAGTCTCCAACTCTTAAAAGGAACCCACGTGATAAACCAGTAGAGGTCCACCTGACATGTTTCCAGTGTGGCAAATCTGGGCATGTCCAGGCAAATTGTTGGTGCCAAAAAACCAGCAGGAGATGCTGCAGTTAAGCCCGTATCTGTGGCTTTGAAAGTGGTAAGCCTGTGTTCTGCTATAATTCAAGAGCAGAGCACATACCAGAACTTGTTACACAAAGGAAATATGACTCCTTTTGTGTCCCAGGCACCAGAAAAGAGGATAACCATCCTCAGGGATACCAGTTGTTTTCAAACCCTACTGGCAGCCAAACTGACAGAAATGCCACCGGAAAGCAGAACAAATACCATGGTGTTAATAAAAGGGCTTACTGGCAAATGCTTGAAGGTTCCCTTAGTTAAATTTTACCTACAGAGTAAATAGATCACCAGGATAGTGACAATTGGAATTATTCCGAGCTTACCTATGCAGGGGATAGACCTATTGCTGAGCAATGACTTGGCAGGAAGCATAGTATTGTACCCAGAGGCTGCAGAACAATCCACGGAGACTGGAGAAACTGAGGGGAACAAACAAAACTCAGTACAGCTGCAGAGGGCTGGGGAAGTCCTAAAAATCCCACAGGGAGTGATAGATACAGAAGAATTTAAAAGGGCCCAGATAAAGCCAAAAAGTTTTAATGTAGCTAAGATAAAAACCGCAAGGGTTGAAGGAAAAGCACCAGAGATATGGTTATCTGAAGCCTTTTTAAAAGATTTAAATAGGGTTGAGGAAAGTTCCCAAACAGGAAAGCTGAGAGTGAGGGAGATGCCTCACCTAGTTGAAGGAGAGTGCAGTGAAAGCTGGACAACCATCTGTGGGCCGTCGTCTCCCAGAGGACATGGGGCAGATTAGGGAAACACCTATCTCTGAATAAAAGGAAAAGGGAAAGTAACATGCCCTAAATTGAACCACACTTGTGAAAATCACAAGAAAACTAAAAGTGAGGTCAGTGTGGATCTACCCACTGAAGAATCAAATGATCAGGTTCCAAATCCAAAACTAACCAAACCCAACAACTTAGAGTCAGAAATCCAGAAGAACAAGGGGCAGGAAGAAATTCCAGATACCTCACAGGGGCTAAAAAACAATGTATCATCCACTACCACCCTAGAAATAAGAACTATCAATGTGCCAGAACCTGAATAATTAACACAATGTATTCTAGAAGTAGTAATTAAGGGGTTAATGCTTGTGCAGACAGGGAACCCTGCAACCAGCAGTAACAGAAATTTGCATACTACAGGTTTCACCAACAATCACATGTTTATTGAGGTTAACATTCCTAAAGTAGTACAAACTGGTGTGAAAGAAACGTAACCAAAATAAATACATTTTTGTAATGGTACCTCATCCAAATAATGAAAAAAACTTATATTTGAACCTGAATTGGCTGCTACAAGCAATGTCAGCTGGATCAGTTGTAAGAATGAAGGAGTGAATCAAATGAATATGTACAGTAGTGTGACCTAAACCTTCTTACTTTTATCCCTTCTTTCTAACACAGTGCTCCCCCCCACCCCCACAACCCTGCCAAAAAATAAACAACATAAGAAATGAAATCCAAGGAATTTTACAACAATCGTAAACAAAATCTGAAGAGTTATAAAAACAGCTTTTGTCTTTTAAAAAAGGAACCTTTCTTTTAAAAAGTGAAAAATACTCCAAAATAGCCACTAGAAAAAGGCTTGGTCTTTGTGTATTCAAGCTGTATGACAAGGACAAAGGATAAATCTACAAAACTAAGAGGTGTCAATTGAACCCATCCTACACCCATCCTAAAACATTCCAGAATTGAATGCCTTCTTCTGAAACAAAGAGGTGTGAAGTAGCCAAGTCCTGGGCCATTGTGTGACAGCCTAGAGAGAGACAGAGCCCCCAGAGAAAGAGAGAGAAAAAAAGCAACATCCAGCAGCTTATTTTCCAGCAAACCAGAAGGAATGTACCCTGCTATAGAATCCTATCTATACTAGACAGCAATGAACTAGAAGTGATCCACCATCTTCAACTGAACTTTCAATCAAGAGAGAAATCTACAATCATCTCAGACCTGCACCCAACGAGGACTTGATTTCCAAGAGAATCCAACAGGATTATCATGATCTTATTCCCCCCAACAAAAAATCACTTTCCTCTTTTTCCTCTCTATCTGTCTCTTGTGTGTGTGAGTGTGTGTGTGTGTGTGTGTGTGTGTGTGTGTGCGCGAGCGAATGCGTGAGTGGATGTGGTTGCAACAATTTCGGGATATTGATCAATAAACAATTGATTTTCTGTTCTTAAACCTACAAGAAAACCTGTCGCTGTCTGTTTATTTAAAAAATGAAACATCAAAGGGGTTAAACCCTAATAACGAAACACACTTGCTGCAGTCATGTGGGGAGTTGAACAGTGGGAATCACCCACATCGCTCCACGTGGCCATAACACTTAACTGATCGACGACTGCTAACTTATCAGTGTTTAACCTACAATTTTAGTTTCTCATGATTTATTTTTATGTCTACACTTGATGTTGGAACACATTTGGGCAGAATCTTCTCACCTTGGACCCTGCCAGAATGGCGGAATCATTTTCAGGTCAGGAACCCAATTCATTGATTTGTGCGCCCAGCCATTGGTCTTTTCCTGAGCAAATTGGTAATCATTCTGGCTCCAGAATCCCCAACCAATCAGATAGGGCTGGCAGGACAATGAGTCCATTCTGTCAAAGGAAGGATTTCTAATTAAAGGGACCACAACATGGGTTACAAGGGCTCACCAGCAACTGGATTTTTGAGGCTGCAGCAGGAATGAAGAGGAGTCCTGGAAAGGCTGCTCCCCAGGTCTCTCATTCTTACCTGGAGGTCCTGAGGCAGGATCTGAGGGCTGTAGTGAGTTGAGCTCTCCCAAGGAAAGGAGGAAGAGGACAGTTTCTCCAACCAAGCAGTCGTGGATGGAAGTGGCCAAGGAAGCCAGCAGCAGAAGTTTGCTCCCTGAAACCTGGAGACAGTGCACCAAAAGGATACAGGACCTCAGGAGGGCATGACAGGTGAGTGACATAACATGTTCAGGTGCCAAGCCCCACACTGTAACTTGCCCAGTGCTCCTCAGATTAACACACCTTGCAGTTTCCTCATTCCTCTCTATGCAGGCACTTCACATCCCTATCTGAACTGCCCACACTCACTCTCATCCTACTGCCCTCTCGCTCCCTTGCCTCACAGTCATATTCCACAAATGGGGTCCTTTCTTCCTCTCCATACCAACCATTAATTCACACCTCTCTGCTTGCTCTCCTTGCAGGAAAAGAGAGCAGGGGGGTGGGGTGGGGTGGGGGGGAGATGATGATGATTGGGGTGGCCTCCACTGAGAAGCATCTTGTCAACCATTGGTTGACCATTGGAACCATTGGAAGGAGGTCCAGTCCAGGAGATTTGGCACTTGTACCAAACTTCTAATTTGCAAAAGGAAAACACAACAACTGTTCCTGTACAGCAGTAATGGGGATCAAAACACACACCTGTCTCTCAGAAAGAAGTAGTTACAGCTCATGAGCTATAAGAATATTAACAAGTGACTCTTTAAAATCATTGAAATATGGGAGAAGGACTGTGTACTGGTATTGGGTTTGTGTGGTTTGTTTTGGATTTGCCAGCTAAAGTACGTTGCATTGTGCTGTGTTTGTTGAATTGTGTTTATTTTCCACCTCTGTGCTTTTCTATAATACTTGGGAGGGACAATGGGCAGAATTTTCCCATCAGGGTGGAAATGGAGTGGACAAGTCTCGGAAATTGACGTTGGGTTCCCAATGTTATAGGAACATAGGAGCAGGAGTAGGCCATTCAGCCCATCGACCCTGCTCCACCATTCAATACAATCATGGCTGATCATCCACTTCAATGCCTTTTTTCCATGCGATCCGAATATCCCTTTATGTCATTTGTATTTAGAAATTTGCCAATCTCTGCTTTAAACACACTCAATGACTGAGCTACCACAGCCCTCTGGGGTAGAGAATTCCAAAGATTCATAACCCTCTGAGTAAAGAAATTTCTCCTCATCTCTGTCCTAAGTGGTTTCCCCCTTATTTTGAAATTGTGTCTCCTGATTCTAGACTCCCCAACCAGGGGAAACATCTTACCTGCATCTACCCTGTCTATCCTGTCATGCAGATCACCACCTGCCCAGAATGAGGCATACTAATTTTGTCATATGAACATTGATTTTAAACTGTTGCTGGAGTGAAGAAATTACTTGTTTGAAAATCACCAGACACTGGGCTGGAAGGGCATTTGCATACTAAGAGATGCTGCTTGTGGAGACAAAAGACTTCCCTGATCCAATTAACCCAAATGGATTTTGATCACCAGGCATTGAAAGTGTAAGAAAGCGCATTCCAGAGACTGCTAAAATAACACAAACCTCGCAGGAGAGACTGTTCCAAATAAGGAGCTACTCACATGACTAACCAGCTGGGCAACCTGGGTTTTTTTTGAATTGTGCCACACAGAAAGGAACAGAAGGCAGTGTGCAACTGAAGCTGGAACAAGGAAGCCTCTCTCTCTCTCTCTCTCGCTTTCTCCCAAGCCACCGGACCCACAGAAGACACGTCAACCTCGAGAGAAAAGATTCCTACATCGGAACAAGTTGAAGCGTGAACTGTGCCCCAATGAATAGCAATCTAAGGAAACCTGTTTGATTTCTTTGCCTTACAATTGGTGCAGTGAACAAGGATTCACTAAGGGAGAGCTTTAGTGATTTTTAGTGTTTCTAAAATTAAACCCTGCTACAGTTAAATCAAGCAAAGGCTGAGAGGGAATCCCTAAACCCCTTCTCACCTGGTCATAACAATCTCTTTAAGTATTTTGCAGGTTTCAATGAGATCACCTCTCATTCTTTGAAACTCTAGAGAATACAGGCCCAGTTTCCCCAAGCTCTCTTCATAGGACAGTCCAGCCATCCTGGGAATAAGTCTGGTGAACCTCCATTGCATTCCCTCTATAGGAATAATATCCTTCCTAAGGTAAGTGGACCAATACTGCACACAGTACTCCAGGTGCAGTCTAACTAAGGCTATATACAATTGAAGCAAGACTTCACTATTCCTATACTCAAATCCTCTTGTGATGAAGGCTAACATACCATTAGGCTTCTTAATTGCTTGCTGCACCTGCATGTTAGCTTTCAGTGAGCTTGCTGCACCTGCATGTTAGCTTTCAGTGCCTTATTGACAAGGAACCTTTGTACATCTACACTTTCTAATCTCTTACCATTTAAGAACTACTCTGCACATCTATTCCTCCTACCAAAGTAGATAACTTCACATTTTCCACATTATATTCCATCTGCCATGTTCTTGCCCACTCACTAAGTCTACTCAAATCCCCTTGAAGCCGCTCACAACACACATTCCCATCTAGTTTTGTGTCATCCGCAAACTTGGAAATACTACATTTGGTCCCCACATCCAAATCATTGATATATATTGTGAACAGCTGGGGCCCAAGCACTGATCCCTGCGGTACCCCACTAGTCACAGCCTGCCAATGCGAGAATGACCTGTTTATTCCTATTCTCTGCTTTCTGCCTGTTAACCAGTCCTTAATCCATGCCAGTATATTACCTCCTATCCCATGTGCTTTAATTTTGCTAACCAACCTCCTGCGGGGGACTTTATCAAAAGCCTTCTGAAAATCCAAGTATACTATGCCCACCAACTCCCCTTTGTCAATTCTGTTAGTAGTATCCTCAAAAAACTCCAACACATTCGTCAAACATGATTTCCCATGCATAAATCCATGTTGACTGTGCCCAATCAGATCATTATTATCCAAGTGTCCATTTATCACATCCTTTAGACTAGATTCTGGCATTTTCCCAATAACTGATGTAAGGCTAACAGGTCTGTAATTCCCTGTTTTCTCTCTCCCTATCTTCTTAAATAGTTAACATTTACGACCTTCCAATCTGCAGGAACTGCTCCAGAATTTATAGAATTTTGGAAGTTGATCACCAATGCAACCACTATCTCCGTAGCTATCTTTTTCAACACTCTGGGATGTAGAATATCAGGTCCTGGGACTTATCAACCTTCAGCCCCATTGCAAAGGAAGATGGTTGTGGTTGTTGGAGGTCAATCATCTCAGCTCCAGGACATCACTGCAGGAGTTCCTCAGGGTAGTGTCCTAGGCCCAACCATCTTCAGCTGCTTCATCAATGAGCTTCCTTCAATCATAAGGTCAGAAGTGGGGATGTTCACTGATGATTGCACAATGTTCAGCACCATTCGTGACTCCTCAGATACTGAAGCAGTCCGTGTAGAAATTCAACAAGACCTGGACAATATTCCGGCTTGGGCTGATAAGTGGCAAGTAACATTTGCGCCACACAAGTACCAGGCAATGACCAAATCCAACAAGAGAGAATCTAACCATCTCCCCTTGACATTCAATGGCATTACCATTGCTGAATCACCCACTATCAACATCCTAGGGGCTACCCTTGACCAGTGCGGTTAGCACCGCAGCCTCACAGCTCCAGCGACCCAGGTTCAGTTCTGGGTACTGCCTGTGTGGAGTTTGCAAGTTCTCCCTGTGTCTGCGTGGGTTTTCTCCGGGTGCTCCGGTTTCCTCCCACAAGCCAAAAGACTTGCAGGTTGGTAGGTAAATTGGCCATTATAAATTGCCCCTAGTACAGGTAGGTGGTAGGGAAATATAGGAACAGGTGGGGATGTGGTAAGAATATGGGATTAGTGAAGGATTAGTATAAATGGGTGGTTGGTGGTCGGCACAGACTCGGTGGGCCGAAGGGCCTGTTTCAGTGCTGTAACTCTAAACTAAACTAAGAAACTGAACTGGAGTAGCCATGTAAATACCGTGGCTACAAGAGCAGGTCAAAGGCTAGGAATCCTGCACCTCCTGACTCCCCAAAGCCTGTCCACCAGCTACAAGGCACAAGTCAGGAGTGTGATGGAATACTCTCCACTTGCCTGGATGGGTGCAGCTCCAGCAACACTCAAGAAGCTCGACACCATCCAGGACAAAGCAGCCCGCTTGATTGGCACCCCATTCACAAATATTCACTCCCTCCACCACTGACGCACAGTGGCAGCAGTGTGTACCATCTACAAGATGCACTGCAGCAACGCACCAAGGGTCCTTAGACAGCACCTTCCAAACCCGCGACCTCTACCAACTAGAAGGACAAGGGCAGCAAATGCATGGGAACACCATCACCTGCAAGTTCCCCTCCAAGTCTCACCATCCTGACTTGAAACTATGTCGCCGTTCCTTCACTGTCGCTGGGTCAAAATCCTGGAACTCCCTTCCTAACAGCACTGTGGGTGTACCTACCTCACATGGACTGCAATGGTTCATGAAGGCAGTTCACCACCACCTGCTCAAGGGCGATTAGGGATGAGCAATAAATGCTGGCTTAGCCAGCGACGCCCACATCCCATGAATAAAGAAAAAAAAATTCTCCAATGCAACAGCACAGTGGTGCCGTGGTTAGCACCGCAGCCTCACAGCTCCAGTAACCTGGGTTCGATTCTGGGTACTGCCTGTGTGGAGTTTGCAAGTTCTCCCTGTGACCATGTGGGTTTTCGTTGGGTGCTCTGGTTTCCTCCCACAGCCAAAGGTTTGCAGGTTGATAGGTAAATTGGCCATTGTAAATTGCCCCTAGTGTGCGGATGTGGTAGGAATATGGGATTAATGTAGGATTAGTATAAATGGGTGGTTGATGGTTGGCACAGACTTTGTGAGCTGAAGGGCCTGTTTTAGTGCTGTATCTCTAAAATGAAAATAAATAAACCTTCTTACTAATTTCTTTCAATTCCTCATTCCCCCTAGTCCCTTGGATCTCTAATTCTGGGAGATTTCATGTATCTTTCTCAGTGAAGACAGACACAAACGAATTATTTAGCTACTCTGCCATTTCTCTATTCCCCATTATAAATTTTCCTGATTTGTCTTAGCCAAACGTTTCCTTTTTACATACCAATAGAAGCTTTTACAGTCAGTTTTTATATTTTTTGCTAGCTTACAGTATCTCGCCCTCTTCTGGCTTCCTGGACCAGGATTGAAGGTGAGTGGGGAAGCCTGCTTAGATTGATCAGGTAAGTAATTAAGAAGTGGTTGAGACAGTTACTAAAGCAATTAAGACCTGTTTTAAGCCTGAATCCCAGATTTTCCAGCCAGGAGCCCAGTTTCCTGACCTGTCAGCAAATCACCAGGGTTACTGAGGTGAGTGCACAGCAGGAACAAGTGCTTCAGTGAAACTGTGGAGCTGGGAAGGCTTTGATCAGTTACGCTGAGGTGCTCTAGTCATGGCCATTGAGAGACCTCAAGGCTGCACATGTCAGCAGTGACCTGCCATGAGAGTCTGAGCCACCTGAGGCACTGGTGCTCAGACATATTGAGAGAGCTGATCCTGTAGGCCCTATGTTGGCACCCCCTTCCAGCTGGATCTCAGTGTCCATCTCATCTTCCCTGTGGAGGTGCATGCAGGTGAGGAGAAGGCATCTGGTGCTGCTGCTGGTGTTGCTCCTGCTGCTGCTGGAGAAATTACATGTGGTGTGGCCCTTGCTTTTGTCCCTCATCAGAGGTGCAAGGTGGAGCTGCATAAGCTGTTCCCATGCCATGGTGAAGGCTGGCAGCAGGGAAGTGCAACTGAAAGTGAGTCAAGTATCAGACAGGTGAAGTGTTGCAAGAAGCTGGCACTCACCTGTCAAGCAGTGAAAGCACTCTCTGAGAGAAGAGGTACTTTGAACAGCAGTGTCTCAACATGGCCTTCCCAGCATGTCAGTTTCACTGAAGAAGTTCTTCCTGCTGTGCACTCACCTTGATGAGCCTGGCAATTTGCTGGCAGGTCAGGAAACAAATCCCCTGGCTGGGAAATCCAGGATTCAGGCTTAAAACAGCTTTTAAATTGCTTTCTTAACTGCCTCAGCCACGTCTTAATTACTTATTCGACAGATCCAATCCTGGCCTTCAATCCTGGCCCCAGAAAAGCCGGAAGAGGATGGGGTGACATTTGGATCCCAACCCAACCCCCATTTCTGGGATTTTTCCACCCCACACACACTGGAACCTGCCTCCACCAGGCTGGGAAAATTCTGCCCGTTGTCCCTCCTAAGTATTATAGAAAAGCAGAGAGGTGGAAGGTAAACACATTTTAACAAGCACAGCACAATGCAACATACTTTAGCTCACAAATCCAAAACAATCAGTGCAAACCCAATGCCAGTACATACAGTCCTTCTCCCTTATTTCAATAATTTTGAAGAATCACTTGTTAGTATTCTTACAACTCTTGGGCTGGAGTTACTTCTTTATGAGAGACAGGTGTGTGTTTTGATTCCAGTTACCAGTGTACAGAAATGACTGTTGTGGTTTCCTTGTGTAAATTAAAAGTTTGGCACAAGTCCCAAGTCAGTAAGTCAAGCGCACATAATCTGAAAATAGAACTCTCCGCATCTCTTGACAATCACTGATTTGTTCTAATAAGGGAAGGGAAATGTTTAAATTTGAAGTGCTTATGACATCATGCATCCGTTTGTGGGGCCAAATTATAACTTGCATTAGATTGTGGAAACTGAATGGGCCAGATAGCAGAAGCGCAGAAAAGCATCTGAAAGCCTCCCAGATAAGGACTGTCGAGAACATTTTAATTACCATATCTCAATTATTTCTGACAGAACACTTATAAAAACCTTGTTGAATGATCTTTGATTTTGATCAGTTTACCAATCGTAACAATAAAATCTTCCTTGATTCACATATCACCCCTGTGCTCGCTGACCTACATTGGCTCCTGGTTAAGCAATGTCTCCATTCTAAAATTCTAATCCTTGTTTTCAAATCCTTCCATGGGATCACCTTCCCCCCTCCAAACACCCCCCCCCCCCCACCACACCCCTTCTCTTTAATCTTCTCCTGCCACATAACCCTCTGAAATATCTGTGCCCCTCCAATTCTGGCCTCCTGAGCATCCCCAATTTTAATCACGCCATCATTGGCTGATATGCATCCAGCTTCCTAAACTCTCCCTAAACCTTTCTGCCTCTCTATCTCTTTTCTCATCCTTTAAGACACTCCTTAAAACCTATCTTTTTGACCAAGGCTTTGGTCATCTGCCCTAACATCTCCTTATGTGGCTCGGTGTCAAATTTTGCTTTATGGTACTCCTGTGAAGGGCCTTGGGATGTTTTATTGTGTTAAATGTATTATATAAATACAAGTTGTTGTTGTTGGTGAGTTAATTACTTTGACCAGTTGAAATGAAATGGGGTTGAATTGTCGACAACAGTGTAAAAATATGAACAGTGGAATGGACAGTGAAGAGGAAGAATTGTTCTGGTCAGTCGGACAAAGGACAAAAATTGCTGCAATTTCGCTTCAGCCCATTTTGTTTGGCTGCTCAAGACCAACTTATACACCAATATGTTCAGACATTTTGCAAGATTTCCTCTGGTCAGTGTTTCTAGCCAAACCATAAGCACCTTTATTTGGGACACAGTTGGGGGCAATTTTAACTTTGGGCCATGATGTAAAATAAGCCGTATTGAATTAGTCGCCCATTATACAACCCGCCTGATTTTCCTTCCATTGAACTCAATTGAAGGGACGATTGGGCAGCGTGTATAATGGGCAGCCAATTCCATGTCACTCATTTTACACCACTGGCCACAGTTAAAGTTATTCCCAATATGGGGGTTAATTTTCCTCTTGGTACACCTATCGGATTGCTTGGTCGCAGTGAATATGGGAAATTCCGATGGGGATCAATGCATGCAGCAAGGCAGCCCATCTGATTTTCCAACCATTCATTTAAATAGATGGGAAAAAAAATATCCCAGGTGTGGTCCCTTATGAGTCTGTGCTTCTCTGTGCCTGATTTTCCTGTAGGCATTCACCCAGGTGTCCAATAACCCATGGAAAGTCCAACCCCATGCCACCATATATAGATCTACAATTGATGTTATAAATATATAAATAAATAGTCGTTTGGTAGTATAGAACTTGAGTATTGCTGAAAATAGAGACATTTTGTCAAAGCTTTTGGTCTTGCACACATCAGGCCAATTCGCAAGAATACCAATGTAAGGGAAACAACAAATTTATACTGTATGAGAAGAGAGTGCTGATTGGTTGTCAAGTGGACTCTGATTAGTAGAGTCATTGCCATGGAGAATGCAGCAGTTTATGGTGATGGACAGTTAACTGCCAAGCTTTGTTTGAAATTTAAACCAGGCAGCTTGACTCTGATTAGTCAAGGCATCACCCTGAGGAATGAACCAGCGAATGGCTGTCACTTATTTTGTTTAGTTGAAATTGGCACAATATGTATACATGTTCTTTTTGTCTGCAAAGAACAGGGCCCTGTGTATTAATATATGTAGCTTCCAGTACGCGCAAATGTGCCACACTGCGAGCCCGACTGACAATCTTAAATTGGTTGCCAGCATAATTCTTAGCACAGTGAGGATTATTTAGCAAGTGTTGTCCAATCGCGAAATCACATCAAATGTTGGACACTGTGTTTTGAGTTTTGCAAGCACGGGCTGGTTGGGTACGGCCTGTAGAGGCCTGCTACCCAACCCGAACCCAACGGGACCCGACGACATGTGTCGGGTTCGGGTCGGGTCGGGTCGGGCCCACCTTCAGGGTAAGGCTTTCGGGCTGGGGTTGGGTCGGGCCGAGTCCAGGTCGAGTCGGGTCGGGTTGGGCCGGTAAGTGCTCTGCTGGTAAGTATTGAAATGAAAAAACTCACCTGAGCTGGGAGTCCGGGATGAAACTGAGTCTGCGCAGTGAGCGAGTGACGTCACTATGACGTCATCGTGCATGGGCTGCAGTTTCTTGCAGGTTCGGTGTCAGAAAGGTAAGTAAACAGATGGTCGGGTCAGGTTCGGCTCGGTTCGGGTTGGGTCGAGTCGGGTCGGTTCGGGTCGGTTCGGGCTCGAGGCAAAATCGGAGGGACTTGGGCCAGGTCGGGCTCGGGTCCGCTGTGGTTCGGTTGGGTTCAAGTCAGGTTCTTTTTTCCCGACCTGAGCAGGCCTCTAACGGCCTGTATGTTGCCCATTGTGTACAGCAGAAGGGACATGTTGTTTGATACAATCCGCCAGTCTTTGGGACATACAACCTATATATCTAGCATCACACTGGCATTGAAATTCATATATCACATTACTCATTTGTGTGATAGGCAGGATGTCTTTTTGGCTTGACAGTAGCATCCTGTTAGTGGCGAACATCATACATGTTTCTACTGCATAGTAGTAGCATGAAACAGCTAGCTTCACCTGTTACTCAAGTTTCTGGGATGCATTTATTTTATATATGTTGTAGGTACTTTTCCATATATATAAACACAAATTAGTTATCTATCCATACGTACAAATGACGCACATTCACAGATGAATACTTACACGAAAAGATGAATTTTCAGACAGGCTTCTCCACTTATTCACTATAACTTGTGTGCAAGAGCTGTGGAAAGCCCAGAAAATTACAGAAACTTGTTTTTCTAGAGTTTTCACAGCTCTTCCACGGAGGTTATAGTGGATAATAAGGAGAATGTCTGCCGACCACCCCATTCCCAATAAAGCACTACTCCACAATGTATTTGCCATGCCACAGTGAAGAGGTCCATTGAAACAAGGCAGTAGCACTCATTGAGATCCCTTTTCTGCAGTATCAATTTCTCTAAAACCCTGCCTTTGAAAGCTGTACAAAAAACAGGAAAGACAAAGCACTATCATGAGGGGCCCAATGTATTATGATAAATGAAATAACTCAGCTTTAAGGAAATGCGTGTTTATTTAACTTGAAGCCCAGTCAAAACGATGGCCGGCAGCAGCTCTAGGATGAGATTGATATGCTGTGTATCAAACTACTCTTTGACAAATGTCTTTGATTTCTGTTACCATGTGCTATGAAAGAAAGAAACTTAACGAACACATTATCAATTAAGAGACACACAGCAAGTTAAACATTACTAGAGTCACTCAGCATTGGAGGATGAGCCCATTACGTGAGATTGACTGACCTAAGACATCCGTTGGACTGATTCCAGTTACTTCCTGATGTGGAAAGAGACTAGACAGGTAGTGAGCAGAACTGGTGTGCACCGGCTGAGCTTTGAGACATCTGGGTGGGAATGAAACATACTAAAGCTGAGATATTTTAAAAGCATTAAAAATGTTTTGAATTAATTTTAGTACCTACAAAACAACAACGTATTTATATAGTGCCTTTAACGTAGTAAAATGTCCCAAAGCGTCAAGGGACCATTATCAAACCACAAGGCAAGAATTGATCTGGTCACAATGCATATCAACAAGTGCATCTTATTTCAGCTTTTTGTTGTAAAGCTTAAATACATTGTTTTGGAAAATGATTACAATTTCATTACACATACAGAAAAGAGGAAATACTCACAAATGCATTTACTATGTTGCTACATACAGTGATCAGAGCACTCCCCCTGGGCTCCTCACAATTATGAAACACATGTGCCAATGTAGAAAACTGACCAGCAGCTTAAAAAAACTGTGACCTACTGAACATAATTGATGCACAAGAATCAAGTGAAACATATCTGCATGGACCCAGGCAATTTATCAACACCAGTCATTTGATGCAAGATCTACTAATCAAAAGCTGAGGTTTCCACAGGCAATTGAAGAGGAGCAGACAGCAGGAGACCTTCCACCCACAACCTCAAGACTTTTCTAAAACCTAGCTCAGTGGTTGCACTCACTTCTAAGTCAGAACGTTGTGAGTTCAAGCATCCAATCCAAAGACTTGAGCACATAATCTAGAGCGATACTCCAGTGCAAAACTGAGAAAGTACTGGAGCCAGTCCCATAAAACAGATTATTTGGTCATTTATCTCATTGCTGTTTCTGGGATCTTGTGTGCAAATTGGCTGCTGTGTTTCTCTATATTTCAGAATGACCTCAATTCAAAACTACTTAAATGGCTGTAAAAGTGCCTTGAGGTGTACTGAAGCTGTGAAAAGCACTTTGTAAATGCAATTTCTTTCTTTCTTTCCTGAAGTCTCCTCCATTATCTTAGAACCTGTTATGAATATTGGACAGACCAGGGTGTCTACACAGTTTTCTAACTGCATGAGACACCATGCCTTGGATTGTTTTCCTTCCAATGAATTGCATTCCAAAGTTTCTCTCAGGGAATTCTGTTACTTGTTCTAGATTAATATTAGTGATGTGGAAAATTCATTCATAATTATTTCATTTGCAAGATGGAGTGGCAAATGACTAATTCAGCTCAGTCACCATACATGCCTTTCATTAGTATTTGAAGATATTGTTCTCTTACAATTGGACATTTGTTCATTTTTCTTGTGAAAATAATAAAACTATTCAAATTTGCTGCACATATAATGATCATCTTTTCCATTTAAAATGGAGCTTTATTGTGCAGTCATTGTTCATTTCCAACATTGAAATTGAAATATTTTATCTATTGAGCTGGATTTTATAGAGGCCTTGATGTCGGGTTCTGTGGTGGGGGGCATGAAGATTGCCCCGGATGAGGTCTGCCATGGACCTCGACACCCACAGGGCCCATTCCAATATTGCCAGCGGCAGCGAGGCCTCATGGCGGCAATCCCACCCCCCCCAACCCCGCCACTTGACGATGGGGCACCCATTAACATATTTAAATCAATTAAAATAAATGAATTAATCAGATTTGCACGTCCGCCTTCCGATCTGCTGCGATCGTTGTGCCGCTGGCCGGCATTCCTGTGCCTTTGGATTCCCATCCGGTGAACTGAGGCGGAACACTGGTGGGGAGGGAGGAGCAGGTAAGTTTCTCAGTGCAGGATGGGTGGGGGAGGAGGGCCCAAGTAATACCATTGGTGCAGGGGATGGTGGGAAGGGTTATAGTGAAAAATATATGCACTTTGTGGGGGGAGGGGTGGGGGGGGGGAAGGTCAGGTGGATAAGCTAAGAGGGGAGAGGGCAAGTAATTAATTCAATGGTTATTGGGGAGGTGGGAGAGGGGCAAAATAAATTTACTTAATTTTTTAAAATCAATGTATCTTTAAATGTTGAAATTGAATAATAGAGTTCACTGCCCTTGAAAATGGCATCAGCACCTCTGCACAGGTAGCTGATGCCATTGCCGGGGATGGACAGCCCGCCTCCTCCATGTCATCAGAGGGCGTGGTCTGCCTCGGCTATTTAAATGATCGGTAATAAGGCAGCGTGCAGCCCGTGCGGGCGGGCTGCCATTGTTTTCGCCCACCACCAATTTCAGCGGCAGGAGTATAAATTTCAGTCCATTGTATTTTTTGCATTTGGGTAGAAAAATATAAATTGGCATTCCATATAAGGCAATTCTCTCCATATCTGTTAGTTGTTGCTCCTGTTACCCCAATGGCCTACCTTGGTGTTTTTCTTGAGGTCAAGGATTCTTTTCCAGATCTACACACAGACCGCGACTGTTAATATGTCCCAGTTTGTGTGGTCCCTGACCTCTTGGCCTGGGCCAATTCAACAAGCTATGATAATTATTACCTTTGTGGGTCCAAAACAATCACGTCTTTCTGTTCCCTGCAGAATCCCGCACCATTCTAAGGTTTGGTTAGCGAGCTGGGCTTTGTGCATTCCACAGCTGCCTTAACTGCCTTAGTCATTGTTTATACATCAACAACAACTACTTGTATTTATATAGCACCTTTGAGGTAATAAAACATCCCAAAGCACTTCACAGAGGCATCATAAACAAAATATGACACTAAGCCACATAAATAGATAATAGGACTGAAGATAGTAAGAAATGTTTTCCCTTAGTGGAGGCATCAATAACCAAGGGGCATAGATTTAAGGTAAGCGGCAGGGGGTTTAGAGGGGATTTGAGGAAAAAAATTTTCACCCAGAGGGTGGTTGGAATCTGGAACACACTGCCTGAAGGGGTGGTAGAGGCAGGAACCCTCACAACATTTAAGAAGTATTTAGATGAGCACTTGGAGCTACGGGCCAAGTGTTGGAAAATGGGATTAGAACAGATAGGCTTGATGGCCGACACGGACACAATGGGCCAAAGGGCCTGTTTGTTTCTGTGCTGTATAACTCTATGACTCTAAGATCAAAAGATTGGTCCAGGAGGTAAGTTTTAGGGAGTGTTGTAAAAGAGGAAAGCATGGGACAGAGGTGGAGAGGTTTAGAAAGGGAATTCCAAAGCTTAGGACTCAGGAAACTGAAGGCACAGCCACCAATGGTGGAGCAACTAAAATCAGGGATGCACAAGAGGCTGGAATTAGAGGCTCACAGATATGTCAGAGGGTTGTGGGGCTGGAGGACATTACAGAGGTGGGGAGGGGTGAGGCTGTGGAGAGATTTAAAAACAAGGATGAGAATTTTAAAATTGAGGTGTTGTTTAACTGGGAGCCAGTGTAGGTCAGCAAGGACTGGGCTGATGGGTGAACTACACTTGATGCGAGTTTTCGATTATCTTAAGTTTATGGAGAGTAGAATTAAGGAAGCCAGTTAGGAGTGTGTTAGAATAGTCCTCAGGAGGTAACAAAGGCATGGATCAGGGTATCAGCAGCAGAAGTGCTGAGGCAGGATAAAGGCCGGCTTGGGTCCGCAAATGAAACCCGACCCGAGCCCAACAGAACCACATCTGACCCCGACCCAGCCTGAGTCCTTCATATTTTCCCCGCCCAACCTGACCTCACTATCAGTTAACCTACCTTCCATTGTTCACTTTGTTGTTTATCTGCACAAGCTTAAAATCACTGTAACAAAACCACCTTTCAAGTCCAAAAAGTACATTAACATTGGAGCCACTTACTGGAGGTGGTGATAAAGGGTGTCCGACCTGACCTGACCCGACCTGAGCCTGAATGCTGGACCCGGAAGTCCGACCCGACCTGAACCCGACACACGTTGTCGGGTCCCGTTGGGTTTGGGTCGGGTAGCTGGCCTTGAAGGCAGTGGTGGAGACGGGCAATGTTATGAAGGTGGAAATAGGTGGTCTTAGTGCTGTTGCGGATATGTGGTTGAAAGCTCATCTCGAGGTCAAATATGACACTGAAGTTGCAAATAGTCTGGTTCAGCCTCAGACAGTTGCCCAAGTGAGGGATGGAATTGATGGCTAGGGAGAGGACATTGTGCCAGGGGCTGAAGGCTTCTGTCATCCCAGTATTTAATTGGAGGAAATTTCTGCTCATCCAGTACTGGATGTCGGTTAAGCAGTCTGACAATTTAGAGACAATGGAGGGATCACCGAATTAACATTGGGTGCTGGAGTTTCGAAAACGAATGTGACAATTTAAAGTTGTTGTCCATTTAAATGAAGGGTAGTGAGATGAGGGGGTGCACATTCATTTCGCGAAGTGGATCACACGCCCCCTTATTACCGATCATAGTTCTATTTTACTAAGTGGACCACTCCAGATTCATGGCATTCTGCTGAAGCAGGAGCTTTCGAGGAGTTCAGAGCATTGTCTCGACGAGCTGAGGTTTTTTTTGTAACTGTCCTGTACCATCAGGATACTCCCAGATATGGAACACGGACTGCTAACAGGTTTCCATGTACACTTAGTCTTCAGTACCTCGTCACTGGTCACACCACATTCAAAATACATGCTAAATATTACTTTTAAGGCTTACAGGAACTCATAAGTCGACATAAAGGTAGTTGTTTTCATAAAGGTTGTTGGTTGTTCCCTATGATCTTCTCGTGGCAGGTACTGAAATATACCTGTGTCGATTTCAGTGTAACGTTTCGTCAGTTACTTGGAGCTTTGTTGCAGTTGCGTTATCACCAGTAGATTGGAGCCAAGACAAAAGAATTCGAGTCCGGTATAGAGCTCCCGTACCCCAGCTCACCTGACACGATCCGCCTTTATTTCATCAATTGTCGTCAAGCCTGAAAGCATGAGATGGGATAAGATAAAGTGGAGGCGGCCGTATTCTGTGACCGCACAAGTTGTTGACTTGTTATGACTCACAGAGTAATTATTTAGTCGTTCTTATCTACTCCCTCATAACTATCCAATCATTTCTAATCTGTATTGCAATAAGGATTACTTGGAGTAAACTGAAACTTGAATTGTCTGCTTTCTACACGTCATGAGTCCGTGGGATTTGTACCTTTTATTGAACAAACTGCTGGGCATTGACGTGGTCTCGACCACTAGTTAAATAATCCAAGTGGATGGAGCTTGATCCTGTTTCTAACTAGTTATTGCAGTTGGGTGCAGTAAGTCTCACCTGCATTGATTTAGATTTATCCCCCAGTCCCCCTCAGAATCAGGACAGTCTTCCAATGCTTCTATTTTATATGCGAACATCCTGTGCCATTCGGGAGGATGTCCTTTCCAGTGGCTGTAGCAGCCAGTTACTTGTCCGTTTGGCCAATCGGATATCCTGATGGAGTATCATCACAGAGGGTAACAGATGGATTTATAGCGCAATAACGGAAATAGGTGTTTATATTTACACCGTGGCTTGATAAGAATGGCCTCCCCTCAACGCAATCGTCAGCCAAGGGTTGGCTGCCATACACTGGAATACATGTAATAGTGTATTTAACTGTGTTTACAGATGTACAATAAGCTAGTTAACACATTTTGCATTTTAACCATGTTAACATTTTTGGTTGAACACTGGTTGCTGATTAATTCGGCCTTTTTGCAGGACTATTTATCCTCCAATTTCCCCTTTCATCGAGAAGATGGCTCTCACTGGCTTCCCCTATCACAGGGATGTGAGCTCGCCCATCTGGCCTGTCAGAAGGATGGGTTTTAGGCAAAAGTAGGGCCCAGCCACGTGTGCAACAAGAGTCATTGGATAGCGATCA
The DNA here is from genome assembly GCF_036365525.1 of Heterodontus francisci. Lineage (NCBI taxonomy): Eukaryota > Metazoa > Chordata > Chondrichthyes > Heterodontiformes > Heterodontidae > Heterodontus > Heterodontus francisci. Next base: position 23,129,138 of record NC_090403.1, on the reverse strand, counting down.
GGAGTGAGGTCCCTAATTGATTTTGATGCTGCGACCAATTACTATTGCCCGTATTGAGATCATGTACCTCAGGAAGACAACTGGGGAACATCCTGGTCTGGCTCGGTTACACATTATCAACTCAGCTATCGAAGAAGTATCTTAGGCATTGAGACGAACACAGTCCTTTATACAATAGCCACCCATTGTGAGCATCTTGCACACTCAGGCACGGCCCAAACAGATAAATAGCAAAGTTCTCTCTCATCACCCGCATCTCAATCTGTGAAGAGCATTCCCTACTGTCCCAGGGACGCTCCAAATATCGGCTAGCCGATCTGACAGTGTTACTTGCGGCCTAGCTAGGAGCAGTTTTATGCTGCAGCCTATGACAACTAAGATTTAATATGTATGCATAAAAATGTCACCCTCTATAAACTTGAGCTCATCCAAAACTCTTTGTTGCCTGTATCCTAACTCACCCCAAGTCTTATTCACACATCACCCCCTGTTGTCACTGACCTACATTGTCTCTCAGGCTGGCAACATTTCGATTTTAAAATTCTCATCTTTATTTTCAAATCGCTCCATTTTCACGCATCCCTAACTCTGTAACTTCCTTCAATCCTACAACCCTCTGAGGTCTCTTCTCTCCTCTATTTCTGGACTCTTGTGCATCCCTGATTTTCATTGGTCTCCCATTGGTGACTGTGCTTTCAGCTGTCTCGGGCCTAAACTCTGGAATTCCCCCTTTAAACATCTTCCTCTCTTTTAAGATTCTCCTTAAAGTCTACCTCTTTGATCAAGCTTTTGGCCACCTGTTCTAGTATCTCCTTATGTGGCTCAGTGTCAAATGTTGCTTGATAATCGCCCCTGTGAAACACCTTGAGACACTTTGCTACATTAATTAAGCTATATAAATGCAATTGTTGTTAGACATACACAATACGTATGCATCTCAATATATGATATTATAGTAACAGATACAAATAAGGAGTGCTTATTGTTTAAATAAAATGAAGTCACAGCCAGACACCTGTAACTTAATGTGACTGTATTGATATCCATCTTAAATCAAAAAATCTTACAGCTAATGTTACAGGCCTAATAGATCTGTAAATTTATACTGGTGGATAGAGCACTAAAATTGATTAAGTGAGGCACTATCACATGTGATTAAATAGTTGTTTGCTGTCGACAGTAGAGACTGGACAATAGAACAGTAGACTAACCTGTTCAGGTCATAAACTTAATATGAAAGCAAAATACTGCAGATGCTGGAAATCAGAAATAATGACACAAAATACTGGACATACTCAGCAGGTTAGGCAGCATTTGTGGAGAAAGAAACAGAATTAACATTTCAGGTTGACGACCTTTCATTGGAACTAGAAAAAGTTAGAGATGTAACAGGTTTAAAGCAAATACAGAGGCAGGGAAATAGGGAGGGAAGAATAAAAGAGAACGTCTGCGATAGGGTGGAAGGCAAAAGAGATTAAATGACAAAAGGGAAGACAGTGCAAGGTAAAAGAAGTGATTAGGGAGAAGTAAAGACACAATAGATGGGTCCAGCACAGCTGTAAATGCCGACAACAGAACCGTTACCAATATTTGCTGACCATAAAAATTGCAGCAGCTGTATGATTTGAAATTGTTGAACTCAATATTGTCTGAAAGTTTGTAAAGTGCCTAACCAAAAGATCAGGTGCTGTCTCTCAAGCTTCCATTGAACTTCCTTAGAACTGTATAGGAGTCCAAGGACAGATAAGTCCCTTTGGGGATGGGATGGAGAATTGAAATGGCTGGTGACCAGAAATGCTGAGTCATACTTGTGAACTGAATTGAAATATACAGCAAACCAATCACTCAACTGCATTTGGTCTCCCCAGTGTGCAGCAGACCACGTGAGCAGCGAATAGCGTATGCTAAATTGAAAGTAGGACAAGCAAATCGCTGTTTCATCAGAAAGGAATGTTTGGAGCTCTAAAGTGTGGGAAGGAGAGACGTGAAAGGGCAGATGTTGCATCTCCAACTCTAGCAATAGAAGGTGCCATGGGCAAGGGAGTAGATGTAGGGGATGATTGAAGAGTGGACCAAAGTGTCGCTGAGGGAATTGCCCTTTCAGAATGTTGAAAGGAGAAGGGAGGGGAGAGGATGATCTGCTTGGTTGTGGCTTCATGCTGGAGGAAGCGGAAATGGCTGAGGATGATCTATTGAATGTGGAGGCTGGTGGGGTCGAAGATGATAAAACTGTGATTCTGGGAGGGAGAAGAGGTGAGAGCAGAAATGTGGGAAATGGGACTGACACAGTCAGGGGCCCAGTCAACCACAGTGGAAGGGAATCCTCATTGAGGTCATAAACCCGTACAGTATATGTTCTAAATGCAGAGGAACAGATTTAGTCAAAGAGCATAATGATAGGAATGTTAAACACAATAGTTTGACTATAACTGGTAGCTATCGTCTTCGGAATAGCAAAGGCTATCCGGAATATGAAATAATCAGTTTAACGCATCGAGAAGCCTGTGGGGTATCATTGTAAAATTTTATACTTTTAGCTGTCGACTACAGTTCACAGTTTGTGTTATAGCCATATGAAGGAACCGCAGGAACGGGGTCAAATGTCTGGTTCGAATGGATTGCCGCAAAACTTTCGATTTATTTAAGGATAGTAAATTAGGAAAGGAGCTTTGCAAAAAGAAATATAATAGCTGGATGAACATTTTGCGTCACCAGCTACAATCATCTTCTGATTTATAAATACATTTCTGTTTTGTCCGGGAACCGCATCAGCCAACTCTATTTCAGGCAAATAACACAATTTCCTGTCAGTCCAATTGCTCTCTTTCGCACACTGTGCATCTTTCACTGTATCCTGCCCACATACAGTGCACGGTCCACCTTGCATTACCTGCTCTCGCCTACGTTATTCGTGTCCCAATGCTCAAGTTTAAAGCCAGACATTGAAAAATATGCTGTGAATGCAACTTCTCGCAAGAATAGCACGGATCCCAATATTAACTGAGATAGTTTTAGTGTGAAAGGAATTGAGGGAGCAGAATTCTTGAGGTCCATTCAGGAGAACTTTCTTGCCCAGTATTTAGCAAGTCCAACAATAGGGAGCACAGTTTCAGACTTCGTTTTAGGAAATGAAGATTCGCAGGTGGAAAGAGTGGCAGTGGGAGAGCATTTTGGCGGTAGTGATCATAATTCAGTCAGTTTTAACATAATTGTGGATAAGGACAGAGATAGACAGGAGTTTGGGTTCTCAATTGGGTCAAGGCCAATTTTACTAAACTGAGGAGTGATTTAGCAAAAGTGGACTGGAAACAGCTACTTGAAAGTAAATCAGTGTCAGAATAGTGGGAGGCATTCAAAGAGGAGATTCAAGGGGTTCAGAGTAAACATGTTCCCACAAAGAAAAAGGGTGAGGCAGCCAAATCTATAGCCCCATGGATGTCAAGGAGCTTACAGGTTAAAATAAGGCAGAAAAGAAATGCTTATGTCCAACACCGAGAACTCAATACTACAGAAAGTCAAGAAGAGTATAGAAAGGAGGGTGAAACCAAAAAGGAAATTAAGAAAGCAAAGAGAGGGCATGAAAGAATATTGGCAAGCAAAATCAAGGTGAACCCAAAGATGTTTTACCAATGCATTAAGAGTAAGAGGATAACTAAGGAGAGAGTAGGGCCCATAAAAGAACAAAAAGGTAACCTATGCATAGGAGCAGAAGATATTGGTACTGCTCTTAATGAATACTTTGTGTTTGTCTTCACAAAAAAGATGCAAATATTGTAGTTAAGGAGGAAGAATGTGAAGTATTGGATGTGATAAACATAGGCAGAGAGGAAGTATTAATGGGATTAACATCCTTGAAAGCTGATAAATCACCAGAGTCAGATGAAATGTATCCTAGGCTGTTAAAAGAAGCAAGAGAGGAAATAGCAGAGGGTCTGACCATCATTTTCCAGTCCTCACTGGATACAGGTGGGAGGATTGGAGAATTGCAAATGTTGTATCCCTGTTTAAAAAGGGAGCAAAGGATAGATCGAATACTTACAGGCCAGTCAGTCTAACCTGAGTAGTAAGCAAATTATTGGAATCTATTCTGACGGGCAAGATAAACTGTCACTTAGAAAGGCACAGGTGAATCAAAGATAGTCAGCAAGGATTTGTTAAGGGAAGATCTTGTTTGACCAACGTGATCGATTTTTATGAAGAAGTAACAAGGAAGATAGATGAGGGTAGTGCAATTGATGTGGTCTACATGGATTTTAATGAGGCTTTTGACAAGGTCCCATATGGCAGACTGGTTAAAAAAATAAAATCCCATGGGATCCAGGGAAATGCAGCAAGGTGGATACAAAATTGGCTCGGTGCCAGGAAACAAGGTGTAATTGTTGACAGCTGTTTTAGCGACTGGAGGGCTGTTTCCAGTGGCATTCTGCAGGGCTCAGTACTGGGTCCCCTGCTTTTTGTGGTGTATTTTAATGATTTGGACATAAATCTAGGGGGCATGATCAAGAAGTCTGCGGATGACACAAAGATTGGCCGTGTGGTAGATAGTGAGGAGGATAGTTGTAGGCTGCAGCAAGATATTGATGGTCTGGTCAAATGGGCAGAAAAGTGGCAAATGGAATTCAACCTGGAGAAGTGTGAGGCGATGCAATTGGGGAGGTTAAATGAGGCAAAGGAATATATGATTAATGGGAAAATACTGATAAGTGTAGAGGAAGTGAGGGACCTTGGAGTGAATGTGCACAGATCCCTGAAGGTAGCAGGACAGGTCAATAAGGTGATTAAGAAGGTATATGGAATCCTTTCCTTTATTAGCTGAGGTATAGAATATAAGAGCAGGGAGATTATGCTGGAACTGTATAACTCATTGGTTAGGCCACAACTTGAGTACTGTGTGCAATTCTGGTCACTTCATTACAGAAAGGATGTAATTGCACTAGAGAGGGTACAGAGGAGATTTGCGAGGATGTTGCCAGGACTGGAAAAAATCAACTATGAGGAAATATTGGAAAGGCTGGGGTTGTTCTGCTTGGAACAGAGAAGGCTGAGGGGAGATCTGATTGAAATGTACAAAATGTTGAGGGGCCTGGATAGAGTGGAGGTGAAGGATCTATTCACCTTAGCAGAGAGGTCAGTGAGGAGGAGGCATAGATTTAAAGTGATTGGTAGAAAAAATAAAAGGGAGATGAGGAAAAACTTTTTCACCCAGAGAGTGGTGATGGTCTGGAACTCACTGTCTGAAAGGGTAGTTGAGGCAGAGACCCTCAACTCATTCAAAAGGAGTCTGGATATGTAAGCTGCAGGGCTACGGACCAAATGATGGAAGGTGGGATTAGACTGGGTGGATCGTTTTTCGGCTGGCAATAGACACGATGAGCCAAGTGGTCTCCTTCTGTGCCTTAAACTTTCTATGATTCTATATGTCAAGAGCTCATTAATATGTTACCGTCATACGCTAATCGACTCGGGATCGCTTTGTATAATGCTACACATTTTGACGAATTGTTAGCAGTGAACATTCCTATTAATAACCTTGAGAGGATTGATTTTGATATTTCTTGAGAATGTTCGGTGAATTCACTTTGTCAGTTGAATTTCCCTCCGTGAATACGAAGAAATAGAAACTGGTGGGAGACCGGGTTAAATGACAAGTCGCGATATCGTATATCCGTTCAAAAAGTGTTTGCGATTTCGCTGCATAAAACTCGAGAGCAATTGTTCCCCTCACAGGTTAAAAGATGTACTAAGAGTTAACATATGTGTTTGTAGATGTGTGTTTTCCTATATTGTGTCTCCCAGCTGTACTGCAGAGATACTCCAATGTTCTAACCAACTTTATTCATCCGCTGCTCAAATGTCCTAAATTATGCTAATTGTTTATAAATAATAGCAATCAGGACATTAAATTAAGGGGAGAATTTCAGCTTCTGCGTCAAATGGGTGACGGTGGATCGGTCGCCGTTATATTCCACGCTTGACTTTTTTTCTTGAATGGGCGGATGATTCATTTTCCGCCTGTTTTCCGCCACCGCAAAATGAAGTGTTCCGCTCTTTCGGCGGACTGTATTAAACCCCTTGTCCAATTGTCCCGCACACTCTAACCCACTTCAATAGCAATATTGACATCCCCATGAAAGCACCGGATATAAAACAACTCAAAGCTTCAAATAACATCCAGAAACTGACTTATAAATGTTCAGTAATTGTCCAATTTTCAACATGCAGCATTCAAATCAGACGGGTCTTGCACGAATCCCAGCGCGAGAAAAAACTGCGTCTATGGAATAAAATCTACTTAATATAACAGGTTATTCAAAATAAAATGAAATAGTGTGTAAGTTATAATGTCTCAAATTGCATCCGCATGACAACATTATGTTATGCGGATTGGAAGGTTATGTTAGAACCAGTGGAAAGATTTTTGAAAAAAGGGTCCTTTCCTGTGCATTAACATTTCCATTTATATCATGGGATGCAGATTACAGTCTGACAGACACCATAGAGCATAAACTTTCTGAATAAAACTGTTTAACATTCCCACCATCATAACGCTGTAAAAACACAAAAGTAGGAAATATTTACTCAAAAAGCGATTCTTGAACCACCCCGCGTCCAAACTCCACACAATTCCTACCCGTGAGCAATTCCACTCGGTAACTTTTAGCTTCGCTAACCTGTGATTCGAGCGCACTAACGCAGACTAACCTCGCCAGTAGCAGAATCTCCTGGGTCACTGTGCTTTAGTGGGAATACTGGTCTGTCTTGGTTTAAAATATAACCAGTGGGGGAGATGTCTGCGAGCACACACGGTTCGGATTTAACTTGGTACCTGCGCTGATCCGCATTCGCCTCCTTTGTGGGATGTTGCTCTCGTTTAATTAATGCCCGCCGAATGCTTACTATATTCATGAAAGATTTTAACGATTTTCAACTTTTTGTCAATTCCGACGCACCATCGCTGAAATAAAATTTACAATTGAAGGTAGGATAGTTAGTTCCTTGTAAAGACTGAAGGATTTACTGCGGAACATTAATCTTCATGGAGAGGAGTTAACCGGGCAGAATATCCCGACCCTTAGCTCATTCCTCATGAATTCCATTTCCTATTAGTGGGAACAATGGGCACTGGCGCTACTGACATCCATCATTATATTTACAATATCATTCTACATCAGAGAATTTCATTATTTCACTTGCATAGACTGTATATTTATTTTTGGTGCACAAACGCCAATCATCATTTTCTAAATTAGCTAATGTAACTGGGAACGAATGCTTTGGGAACAGCGGGACATTGGAGAGATTCCCATTTTAATCTGGTTAATCGTTTTGCTCAATCAATCCGCGCTTCAAAATACTCCCGGAGTGCGAAAAGCGACGAGTTTCTGTCAGATGTGACGAGGCAGTATATAAATAAATGCAGATCGTTCTTTTCATTAGGGTTCTTAACTGAATGGGACACCAGAAAATTACCAGGAAAATGCTGGTATTGAAAATTGAATTTAGAGTGACTTAAATTTAGATTGCAATTTAAAAGCGATCAGTTAATATTCCCAGTTCGGGTCCTTTATTTTTTTTTGCCGGATCGGGTAAAGTGTGGGAAATGTAATCCAAAGAAGTTAATTCAGAAAAGATGTGATAATTCTATATTGTATTTCAATTGATTCTTTGGAATGTGCTAATGATTAAGCCTGCCTGTAGAACAAGTTCCCCTCCAAGTCACACACCATCCTTGGAACTATATCGTCATCCTGCACTGTCACTGGGTCAAAATCCTGGAACTCCCTTCCTAACAGCACTGTGGGTGTAACTACACCCCAAGGACTGCAGGTTCAAGAAGGCAGCTCACCACCACCTTCTCAAGGGCAATTGGGGATGGGCAATAAATGCTGGCTTTCCAAACAACGCTCACATCTCATGCAATAAAAAAAATATTTAATGGGACAGTAAATCGGCTTCTCTTGTGAGGGACACCAAGTTTGCGGTACAATTAGGTGATCCGAGTGGGAGGGAGGTGATAAGAAAGCCAGCAGACTGGTTCAGCTTCATGCTGCTGTAACTTACTGCAATATCACAATCTGTTACAAAAGTGCCTAAGGGGGTCCATTGGATTTCCTGAATACTCCCGAATCTTGAGTAACAGGATGCTGGATTCAAGCCTCATCTTGAGAAGGTGATCTAGGCTGACACATAAGTGCCCTGCCGAGGGAGTGCTGCTCTGATGTAGGTGCGGGTGCTGTTTCTTTTTGGGATAAGATGTTAAACGCCTGTGGATCTGCTCAGCTAGATCTCAGAGATCTAATGACACTCTGGAGAGTGACCCCCGAGTGTTCTGGTCAACGTTTACATCGCAACCAAATCACTAAAGCAGATGATCTGATCATTTATTTCACATTTATTGTGAATCCTTGCTGTGTGCACATTTGCCTACATCACAACAGTGACTACACTTCAAAAATAACCAGTGAAGCGCTTTGGGACATCCACAGGACGTAACAGATTGCCATATTAATGCAAGTTCTTTTTCAACCAATCTGGAGTTTAAATATTTAGACATTTAAAACATAGGAAGAGGTGCGGTACTGACATGTGGTTATTCAGTCCTGGGTAGGTGAATTAGAGTTCCAGCTAGCGAGTACTAACAAGGTATTGGTGGGGACCACATACTGGATCTGGGACTGATCGCTACGGTATAAGTGCAGTATAAACCTATCGATATCGGTTGCTGCATTCAATCGCTAAATATTGAGATTGCTGGGAACAAGCTTGAGTCGCAGATTTTTTTCCATTCACATAACGGCTTATCAGCTCGAAATGTCTTAGTGTTTCGCCGAGTAGTTACTGATGGAGTGCAGCGTTTAATCTGCAAACCTGAGAACCATTTTGCACCAGCGCGGTCCAACAAGCAGCAGAGACAAATAGCCAATTCATCTGCTTTTTTGGTGTGTGTTGAAACATTGACCGCGACCACCGGTGAACTCCCCTGCTCGTCTTCAAACCGAGTTAAAGAGGCAGAAAGACGGGTTTTAGGGTCTCAGCCAAGGAAGGACAGCCCCAGGCGTGCAGCGCTCCCTCAGCACCTGGGGATCTACATTTCTAATATCCTGGGGAGGGTCAGTGTAACCGACCGAGCTACAATATTGACCACGAGTTGGACGTTAGAGGGAGTGGGAATTGCTGTGTTGCCATTATCCCGGTGAATTCCGGAAAGCTTTCACTCTCAGCTCTCTCCAGGTGTTCCAGAGCAACACGCACCTGAGCCCGAAACCCCGCCTTCCTCCGGCTCCTATCCAGCCAATTGGACAGCTGGGTGGGCAGGAGGCAGTCCAATAGGAAGAGCCCTGTGTACGGTGGCTGGGGTGTGCCGGGCCGGCCCGGACCTTTAGTGCAGCGAGCGCCCGATGCGTTGATCAGAGGCACCCAAGGCACCGCCAAACGAGATGAGGAGCGGCAGAGAAGCGACAAAATGCGCTGCCGGGTTCCGAGCACCGGCTGTCTGACCATCCTGCTCACGGCAGCGAGCATCATCGCTCCCGGATCGGCTTACTTCGGGTCGGTTCTACTGACAATATTCAATCTTAAATCTATATATCTCATTCAAACAACTTGTAACTCAGTTGAATGAACCTTTCCTGTTTGACGGAGGAGCAAATATTGCTTTAATATATGTATAACATTTTAAGAGATAAATGAATTGGGAATTATTTTGATTGAAATATTACACATTGTAGAATGTTAAAGAAGCCACACACGTGCCAATCTGTATAAAGTTGTATATATTGTGGAGATGTGCCTGTCAGTTTTATCCAGTCCGTTAACTCAGGTCTAATGCAGTGGCTGGCAGGTGTCCTTTGTTGTTTCTATTTGTATTTCTTCCTCCCTCCCCTGTTTGATCTCTTTCTTTCCCTTAAGCAGATTGACCGGGAAGGAACCTCTCGCCGTGCTTTCGACGCCGATCCTGGAAGATTCAGGTCCCGGGAAGGTTCACCTGAAGCAGTGCGACAGCTTGAAGCTGTTCCGCAGGCAGAAGCGGCTGTGCCGAAGGGAACCCGGGTTAGCGGAGGGTCTGCGGGACGCGATCCGCCTCAGCGCACTCGAGTGCCGTTACCAGTTCAGGACCGAGCGCTGGAACTGCAGCTTGGAGGGCAGAGGGAGCCTCATCAAGCGGGGTAAGTGCAGGTGGAAACCGGGAAAACAACCCTAATGATATCGGGGGGGGGGTACAGAAATACAGCAAGATATGAAACTTTACTGCGGGGATGCGACTTTAATTGGTACGGATCTGCGATACTAACTTTAAACAGAACCACTAATAACTACTGAATTGCTGTTACAGAGATTTAATCTAGCGAATAATCCGCTTCAGCTTCAGAAAGATGTAACCTTATTCACTTTAACACGAGAAGCGATGCGTAGGAGATTCTCCAAATGCCGGTGGAGCTTGCTCACGAATGTGTTTGTGTGTGTGTGTGTGAGAGTCTGTGACTGTGTGTCTGTGTCTCTGTGTGTCTGTCCATGTCTTTTTGTGTGTGTGTGTTCTTTAAGGTCAAATTGGATTGGACTGTTTAGTATTCGGATTTGTATGTGTTCCAAGTGTCCTTTCTTCCAATCTCTGGTCTCTCTGACCGATTTTACTCGCTAGCGGTGTGTCTGCTCGCTGCAACTTTCGCCACTGGTTGTGGATAGATGTCGAGTTGAACGCAATTACCAACAGGTCTAATTATATTCACAAGTGGCCCTTAAATGAGCGGATAACAGGTCGATACAGTGTTTCAATCTCGTTCAACAAATCTGCCAAACAAATCCTTGCTGGCAATGCATGTCACAGAAACAGTGGAGTTTGAAAAATCGTAGTTGCGAAGTGTTGTCCATTGTCTTTTGAGACTGAAGATGTGTGAGTGGGAGAAGGAGCGGGCGGCGAATAAGATTAAAAGAGCCTCGATATCAGGAAGCAGTTTCTGCGAATAAAAACCTGATAATAACAAGGAACTTTCCGGGTTTATTTCAGATGGCGGTCGGAAACGAATGTGACACAGTATATTAATTGCACTTACTATAGAATATTGGCTACGATTACAGAGTGTTATATTATTGTGCATTACGAGATAATAATGCATTCCGGGGTATTAGATAATATTACAGAGTATTATTGCGTGTTACATATGATACACTGTGGGATCTTAGTGAATTACAGAAGATTAATTAACGACTGTGATGTTAGCGAATATTACGGAATATGGTGCGATACAGAATGTTAGATGTTACAGCGTTTTACAGGATGTAGTGTACTCTACGATAATCTAGTACAGGGAATCAACATATCAGAGGCTGTTGAATATGACAGGTCTTAATGTGTAATTAGGGATATCAGACAATATTTTAGGATGTTATAAGGGATTATAGAATGTTAGGTAATATTTCAGGTTGTTAAAGAACATTGCAGGATATTTCAGTGCACTGTAGAATATTACAGATAGGATGCAACCCGACAGAATATTACAGCGTATCACGTGACATTTTGAAGCCGATACAGTCGGGTGCTAGAGAATTTTATCACATACTATAGTATATAACTCGATGTCATATAATGTATGCCACAAAAGCACGTTAAAAATATTGCGGATACAGCAATAGATTTTATTTTAGATTATTGCAATTAGACCACGTTATGAATCTATATATACGAATTTGGAAACTGAATGTGAAATGTTAACGTAACATTTGACAATCTCATGCAGCAGAGCTGCAAGTAACTCCTGCAATGGTTAGTGCGACGATTAGAAAGTTTCTTCCCTGAAACAAGGCTGGTTTCTGTGGAGGGAACTGTCCCACCGACTAGAGGGGAAAAGCCACAGATCCAGATCACGGCTTTTACTTCTGTGAAAGATTATGAAGCGGGTATCATTCAGATTCGTCCCCGTTCTGCCAAGAAGCCATCCTTTCCACACAAAAAAAATCCCAAAACAGAATAAAACGAGTCCCAGGGAGAAATTGCAATCCCGGTTTTTGGACCTGAATGTGAAGTTGTAATTGGTGCAATGTTTTATCCAGTCGGGTAGCTGGCAGAGCAGACTGAACTGGTCTATATTGCCTATTTGTGTATCACCTCTTGGCCCGGCTCGCCCTATTGTTACATTATAGGGGACAGAAGCCAAGCCGCTCTTTGCAGCCTCTCTCAACCGGACCGAGTGCCCTTCACTCGGCTGTCCTTTCACCTCCAGTTTTGTCCCCCGTCTCTCCGATGAATCAGTGTGGCGACTCACTGTCCCTGGGCTGTAATCTGCCGCCGCTGTTACTCTCCAGCGGATATTAATGTCAGCTATCATTCTAAGGCTAGACCTGGTATGGCACAGTTCTTACTGCTTCTAGAATTTACTGAACGAAAATACTTCTGAATTTAGAGGGTTTGACAATCTGTGTGTGTGTGTGAAAGAGAGAGAGAGAGAGAGTAATTTGCTCTTTGGGTGTTAGCGGGTTTAAACGTGTTGTATTTCGCTTGTAGAACTATTGTGTGAATATATCCATGTTAGTTTGTGTAGCTCGGTGGAGCGTGTATGTACATCTATGTATCTAGAAAGCAAAGCGTGTGTACAAAATGATACATTAGAGGTACAATGTGTATACCATCTTAGTTGAGTGACCTTTGGAGCCGTGTATGTGACTACAGTGTATGAATTAACGCTTAAGCGAATATACTTTTGTCTGTTTAACATTATATCCCACCCCTCCCTCTCTCTTCGCCCCCCCCCCCCACATACTCTCAGACATGTACAGAGCTGTACTGTCAGCAATGTAGTTCTCTTAATGCCCAATTTACTATTCATTTACACTATTAATAATTAATAAAAGTCAACAGGCCGGATCATTCTATAATGTGTTATCTATTAAACTCCATCAGTAAATGTTTGCAAACAGAGCGGATACAGGCGATTCCACTCCAGCGAATACCAGATAACGGAGTTTCAAAGTAATGCACTGGGTGTGAAGCGCTCGGGGACCTTTCGGAGACCCCAGAAGATGCTATTTAAATACAAAGTTCTGCTTCCTCCTTGATATTTACGAGCGGGGGGGGGGGGGGGTAGCGTTTCCCATTTCTGTAACCACTGGCGGTGGCAGATAGTTCAGGGCTGAATGGATGGCTGTCAGAGAGCTGATTTCACATTTGACTATTTGTAGTTCTGATACCAGAAGTAGTCTGTTTGTAGTGGCTTCTACACATCCACTTCTTACCCAGTTTAATCTTCCAGCCAGACTGCAGATACACAGCAGGTCAACATCTGAAAAACCTCTGTGTGAGGGTCCTCATATGCGAACTAACCTGCGTTGTTTGTCTATTTTCATTTCCGATTTTATAGTCCTTTTATCGTGCACACGGGACTGAGAAACAACAGACAGCCACAAGTGACATATTCACTTCCTGGGCTAAGCTTGCTTTGAGTTTTAGGGGCGAGGACGGAGTGAGGGGTAGAATCGGAAAGAAATCGATTCGACATCAGGTCGATTCTGACGGAATCTCTCTCACTCCGGGAGCTCTCTCTTGTTTGTCCGCTCATCCTTGGCCTGACTTCTGGGAATCTTTCTAATTACTGGGATATTTTTAGATCGGAAAGGCGTTCGGTTCCCAGAGGAAAAGGGCGTTCGGATGTGAGCCCCAGCACGCAACGATCGCCTTTAATCTTGGCGAAATTTCACAGTCAAAATAAAATAAACTGACTGGGATGGGCTTGATGCCGATTCAATAACACGATTTAATCACTAGCTTTCAGTTTAATATTTCCTTCAACTGGATTACAGACCACCCTTAACCAGGACAGAGATCAAACCCAGAGTCTGAGCATCAGCCTATTTTAGGGAGTGAGTTTGATTGTAATCCTGTCCCTCCCGACGATGCTAACACCAATTCAAAATGCAACTAAAAAAGCACAATAAATTGATTTCTTTTGGTCCATTAATTTTAATTTATTAAAAATCCCGAACTCAACTCATTGCACAATAATACGCTAACTACTAAATACATAAGAATCATAGAATGGTTACAGCACGGAAGGATTCCATTCGGCTCGTCTTGGCCGTGCTATATCTCTGCAAGAGCAATTCAACTAGTCCCACTCCCCCGCCCTTTCCCCTCCCCAAAGCCCTGCAATTTATTTTCTCTTCAGGTGCTTGTCCACTTCCCTTTTGAAAGCCCCCTTTGAATCTATCGCTACCAGACTCTCAGGCAGTACATTCCAGGTCATAACCACTCGCTGCATAATAAGCGTTTTCCTCATGTCCCCGTTGGTTCTTTTGCCAATCATCTTAAATCGGTGTCCACTGGTTCTTGACCATTTCACCAATGGGAACAGTTTCTCTCTATCTGCTCTGTCCAGACCGCTCAGGATTTTGAACACGTCTATCAAATCTTCTCTAGAACAACCTCCAATGTCTCTAATCTATCCACATAACTGAAGCCCCTTATCCCTGGAACCATTCCGGTAAATATTTTCTGCACCCTCTCTAAAGCCCTCACCTCCTTCCTAAAGTGCAGTGCCCAGAATTGGACACAATACTCCAGTTGAGGCTGAACCAGAGTTTTATAAATGTTCACCATAACGTCCTGCTGTTTTACTCTATGCCTCTATTTATAAAGCCCAGGATCTTGTATGCCTTTTAAACAAATTTCTGAACCTGCCCTGTCACCTTCAATGATTTGTGCACACAGACCCCAGGTCCCTCTGGTCCTGCACCCCCTTTAGAATTGCATCCTTTATTTTATATTGCCTCTCCTCCTTCTTCCTACCAAAACGTTTCACGTCACACTTCTCGGCATTAAATTTTATCGGCCATGTGTCCAACCATTCCACCAGGCTGTCTATGTTATCTTGAAGTCTATCACTATCCTCCTTACAGTTCACAATACTTCCAAGCTTTGTGTCATCTGTAAATGTTGAAATTGTGCCCTGCACACCCAAGTCTAGTTCATTATATATCAAGGAAAACAGTTGAAGAACTAGGAACTTAGAACTGTTGGTGTTTTGGTGTGACCCTTAAATAGACATTAATCACAGATATTAGATAGCATTAACTACAACCGTCTAAGGGCCAATATGATTTATCAAACAAAATTTGACACCGAATCACATTAAGATATAGTAGGACAGGTGACCAAAAGCTTGGTCAAAGAGGTAGGTTTTAAGGGGTGTCTTAAAGGGGGAGAGTTAGTTAAAGAGGTCCAGGAAGAGAATTCCAGACCTTAGGCCCTCGGCAGCTTCACATATCCTGCTTCTCTTTTTTTCCTCATATACTCATCTACCTTCCCTTATTTGAAATAAAAACGGGAAATGCTGGAAATGCTCAGCAGGTCAGGCAACATCTGTGGAAAGAAAGTTAACCTTCCATCAGAATTAGCATACCCAGTATTTCACTTTTAGCTCTGATTTGAAGGTTGTCCTATTAACTATTGTTTTGCCACTAACTGATCACGGGGTTTTCTGGTTCAAGTCTCGGCAAGTAGGAAACAACCCTCCCCGCCTCTGGCATTGTACCAGACGGGCGATTTGGGAACTTTCACTTGCTCAGTTCCCTCGACACCTGGGGAAGGGGAAGGATTTGATATTAGTTGAAGTAATTAACTTGAGATGACAATTTGACCGGAGCTCACTCCCCGCATGCTTTAAAGGGTGCAGTACTGTAACTGGGAGGAGATGTAATTGCGCAGTTCCGATACAAACCGTTGATAGTTTCCTTAGGCACTTTCCATTGACATTACCGAGCCCTTAGTGTTATAACATTTTACAAACTGTTGCTCACAATGATATGCTCTTCAAGCTTTCCCAATGTCGAAGTATTTGGTGTTTTTGAAATAGGAGTGGATCAGAGGCATTCAGAGTGGGCACCTCAAAATGTATCTAACTGACACCAATAATATACAATTTGTACAGGATTCCTCCTTCATTCCCCATTTCCCCTTCCATTCCCCCAGTCCCTATGCCCTCTCCATTTCCCACCCAATTCTTTCATTCCCCTCCCCACCTCGACGCACCCAAACACACATTCCCCTCTATTTCCGGACTCTTTCATAATCCTCGCTGATAGCTTCATTTGAATAAATCTTAGATTCTAGTAAACAGTTTGCGTAATGATCTTTAAAAATATTAAAACTTGCGCCATACTGCTCCGCGAGCTGCTTTTAGGCAAGGGGTAACTGGTTTATTTTAAGTGGGTTAATCCCATAGACAAAACCCCCTTAAGCAATCAGGCGAGTTGATGATTTTCCACTCGTTTTCCAGCCCTGCTTTGCCTCAGTTGAAATTATTCACTTTCCCCCAAGTTGATTTCTATCTAGTCTCTAGCTTATTCCTGCCGCTCATTTTTCTCAGCTTAGCTCTATCTTTAATGCCTCTTATGTGCTGCTAATGCCTTCATTAAAGTAGTGCAGGAGAACTATGCACATGGGACAGAGTGATACCTCGGTTGAACCTTGTTCTCTTCTTCGCGCTGCTTTCAAACCTAATTGTATGTTGTGAAACTGCACACAGCGAAGAGGAGATCCCATAATTACTGTTGGAACAGTGACCGTCTTTGACCTCAGCTCAATATCCAAGCACGTCATCTCCAGAAAACAATCACTTAAAAAACATAAAGCAATGAGTGTATTTGTGTTTAAAACAAAGACCCCAGGAGTGCATAGAATAAACAAAACACAAATTAGAAAAAAAACTCTCATTTGATATGTTTCTAAATCCGTCCAAATTATCTAACTCCTGCAACGGGATTTAGGTTAAACAACCCATTGCTTCTTAAACGTATAAATCCCCTATCACCAAGGATTATATTATTTTAGCAAGAATTTCGAGAGTAATATTACTAAGAATTAGCCGCTGCAGCAGTTCCTAATGTGCTATTCATTATACCGGACGGTTTCCTAGACTGTAAAGGGCTTCACGCTATATCTTTGCTGGTTTAGCAGATTATTGAAACAGCAGCACTAATGTAACAGCTATAGAAAGTAACCATGCATGCCCTTACATGCATATCATCCTGGCAGCAATTATGATAAAGTCTGTACACTTAGCAAAGAAGTATTTAGCTAACAGCTATAATGATTAATGTCAATGTACTTTATGGGCAGAGATAGAAAGTGGCTTTGCATTTCATCTTCTCTAGTCTGAAGAGGTCAGCCTAGTTCTACAAGAAGCAGGTCGCCAATACCTTGACTGTGTGCCCATTCCTCATGTTTGAGCCTATGCTATTCAACCAGATGAACATCATGGCTAAGCCCAGCACCCACACATTGTAGTGGTCCTACCACTGCTCAGACTGTCAGTTAATTCGGCACAGAACAGAGTTCTGTTTGGCTTAGGTCTGCATACTGTTGTGGATAGCTTTGGGATATAATTATGGCCAGAATAACCACACGTTCAGTGTAGAAGGAAACGAGTTGCTAGGAAAAGTGCAGATATCAAAAAATGGGCCAACTTGCAAAGCAGGAAATATTATGGCCCAGAATTTGTTGCCAAAATACAT
The DNA here is from genome assembly GCF_036365525.1 of Heterodontus francisci. Classification (NCBI taxonomy): domain Eukaryota; kingdom Metazoa; phylum Chordata; class Chondrichthyes; order Heterodontiformes; family Heterodontidae; genus Heterodontus; species Heterodontus francisci. The sequence continues at coordinate 23,111,636 of NC_090403.1, read as the reverse complement.
TGAATCTAATGCTCACCATTATTAATGGATCAATTGTGCAGCAACTTTAGAGATACAGCACTGAAACAGGCCCTTCGGCCCACCGAGTCTGTGCCGACCATTAACCACCCATTTATTTATACTAATCCTACACTAATCCCATATTCCTACCACATCTTCACCTGTCCCTATATTGCCCTGCCACCTACCGATACTAGTGACAATTTATAATGTCCAATTCACCTATCAATCTGCAAGTCTTTTGGCTGTGGGAGGAAACCGGAGCACCCGGAGGAAACCCACGCAGACACAGGGAGAACTTGCAAACTCCACACAGGCAATACCCAGAATTGAACCCGGGTCGCTGGAGCTGTGAGGCTGCGGTGCTAACCACTGTGCCACTGTGCCGCCCTATCTTGCAGGGTAAAAACTTTTTGAGCTGAAGGATGAGGGAAAGAGCCTAATCTAACAGGATGCCCTGCTCCAGCAAATTCTAGCCCAATGTTTAAAGTGCCTCCCCTATTAGGAAAGAAATCAACTTATGAAAAAATCTAACAGTAGACATTGTGAGCTCTTTGAAATAAAATTTTCTCCTGGTTGCACATATTGCTTGTATCCTAAAGCTGTATTGTTACGCCTTTTAATTCAATATGATATTGACCATTACTGGAAATCTTGCAGCCGATTATCAGGATCTTTTTGATTTCAGATTGTAAAAAGGTACGTGGACATGCACCTGAAGTGCTGTAACCTGCAAGGTTATGGACCAGGTGCTGGAAGGTGGGATGAGATTGGGCAGTTAGATTTTTCGGCCGGCGCAGACACGATGGGCTGAATGGCCTCCTTCTGTGCCGTAATTTTTCTATGGCTCTATGGTAATCATTTGATCTGTGGCACTGAATCTACATTGGTGCATTGCAGCCAATTGAAGTGGTGACTGGGCATTGAATATGCTGTTGTGTGTGGTGCAGACGCAGCATATTTGGTTTAAGTTGTTATTATATTTAATTATGACATGTACAGCCAACATATGAGTATGAAGAGCAAGCTAGTAATGGAGCTTGAGAGTGTTGAGGTACAAAATAAGTTCAGAAACATGACTGAACAGCAAAAGGACAAGGAAGGCACAAAACTTAACACACAATGTTCAGCACTAAAGAAGGAGACACAGCTCTTATCCCACAGCCAAGTGCTTCCAACATGGTGACATTTATATCCTAATCAATATAGCTCAATTTTGTAAATCTTGAAAGAAAACAGGGCAAACTAAAGTAAGTCAACAGGGTCCACTCAATAACTTAGAGGCATGCTGAGGGCAATGGGGCATGTCACTGAATAGCAAAAGGAGATGTTTAGTGAACCATCCCTGAGTAAAGGGGACAAACTCTCTGGTATTCCAGCTATTTTTGAGCAAAATGGCTACTATATCCAGAGTAGCTTTATCTCCCTGAAACTCTTCCATCCATGCATCCAGTTGGGACCAGCCATCATAGTCTTCCAGTTTCAATCAATGGTCCTCCTGGACATGAACATCTTTTTACATGTAACATTATCCTTACATTAGAGTTCACTTCAATATAATTTATATAACATAAAATCATAGTTTTGGATAGAAGGGCAAACATAAGATTCTTAGAATTCAAGTCTAGAAAGTACTTCATGCCCTAGTAATGTATGACTAGAGGCATAAACCTAGTTGAAATAGTGGACAACTAATTGGCATACAAGCTGTTAAATATTTGTCAGGCAATATCACACACTAATTTCATAGTATTTATTTGTTCAATTTCTAGTCTTTTCCTATCTACTCAACAAGCTTAAATTGTCCTGCAATGCAACCACATAACTTTGGATCTAATGTGCCAGGACTCATTGGATCTACTGTAATGTGTATCATTGAGATGTTGTTCAAGACGTTGAGGAAGAAGTTGTACCTAATTATATATTTTTTGTACTTTCTACAATTTTCTTTATGTTCATCAAGGTGGTCTTCTGGAGTAATTTACATGAGTAAACGCTATTAAAATGATGCACAGAGGAATGTCGTACAAATGTGATAAGTATGCATGAACTATTATCACCAGCAGTAATTTCTGGGCTTAGAAATGGTACAGCTGCTATGTTAGTATATCAGGTTTGGTGCCATGGAATGCAGTCTTGCAGGGCAGAGATGACTGCATGCAAGATCAGGGCTAAGGTGGTCTCCTGGACTAATTTTGATTGCCGTAAGGGGTTGGAGAGGAATGTTCCAGATTTTTCCCCCTCTAAAAATAATTAGTGGGCGGCACAGTGGTTAGCACCGCAGCCTCACAGCTCCAGCTACCCGGGTTCAATTCTGGGTACTGCCTGTGTGGAGTTTGCAAGTTCTCCCTGTGTCTGCGTGGGTTTCCTCCGGGTGCTCCGGCTTCCTCCCACAGCCAAAAAAGACTTGCAGGTTGATAGGTAAATTGGCCATTATAAATTGCCCCAAGTATAGGTAGGTGGTAGGGGAATTTAGGGACAGGTGAGGATGTGGAAGGAATATGGGATTAGTGTAGGATTAGTATAAATGGGTGGCTAATGGTCGGCACAGACTCGGTGGGCCGAAGGGCCTGTTTCAGTGCTGTATCTCTAAATAAATAATTGGTCTGGGTTTCTATCTCTTTTATTCATGCACTCCCATGAAACTACATGGCTCCAGGTAGGGTGGAGTGTGTCTGCATTATGGTCTATAAGTCTTCACAACTGTATGGATCAGGCTGGATGGATTGGTAGGTCTTTCCTATCCATCATTTTTCGTATCGTATATAATGCAATAAAAATGGCACTGAAGTTGTAAATAAATAAATATTAGTGTTTGGATCTCTCTAATCGTGAGAGCAGAGAGCCAGGCATTGTGAGGTGCACTGAAGCTGAGATATACTTTTAGTCTTTATGGCGGTATTATGTGCAACAGTCACAAAACAGAAGATCAATGGGTTGAAATTCATCTCAGACAATGGCACAAAATGAGCAGTATTGGATCGGCCTCTCATTATATGCTGCACCTGATATTCAGTTCCACTGTCGTCAATAGAATTAAATACCAGGCACTGCATATAATGGTTGCCTGATATTGCCTGTTCTGTGCCATAGCCTGAGGAATTTCTATCCCCTAATGTCTTATCAAACTGAAAGAAATTAGCTTTTTGTGCATAATCAATTATCCCACAAACTCCATTCTAGGGCTATAATAAATACTTAAAATAGCTCTGATGGCTATTTGGATGAATGTACCACTGTGGGAGTAAACCATACTGACTAGAAGGTCCCATGTTCAACTTCTAATTTGCATTGAGTTAGGAGATGTCACGCTGGGGCAGTCATTGGTGTTTTAGAGTTGATTTCAGCAACCCTGGGATAGGAGTAGTAGTGGTGAGGCCTGGAACCCTGCTCATGATCACTGTTGAATGCCCCCTGCTGAAAGGCACATTGGCATGGATATCAGGTGAGGATAGGATTGGGTTCGGCTGCAGCAGTCATTCCAGTTCAAACCTACCTGCCCTTTTAAGGTAGAGTAGAGTGCCCCTGAGGCCCAAATGGGCTGAAGCATTTTATAAAAAATACTTCAGGTCCCACAGGAGCCACTCCAACTAATGAGGGTTATTGATCCCCTCCAGCAGTCAGGATCCAACATATTCCAGGCACCACCCACCTTCCCATGGTCCAGCCATCAATTAACATTCAGGATAATGGACCCTTGGACGAGGTACTAGCAGACAATGGTTGTCAGTGAAATTGTAGCCTAGCAAGTGTCAGAGGGGAAGGAGAACATTTGAGAAGAAAAACAGAAGAGAAGTTAATGTTTAAAACACCTCAAATTGTTATCGGCGCCTGAACAATATTATTATTTTGTAATCTGAATAGAGACAGTTCCAAATTTCTAGTTTGGAATGGTTCCAAAGCATAATATGATGATGATTTTGGATGAAAATTAGTTTTAGGAATGTAATTTTTATGATCTCTTTTGTTTTATTAACATAAAGAAAATAAAAACACTCAACATATTATTTATTTGAAAACTCCCTCATTCTTTCTCCTTGGGATCATTCACTAACTGTGGCTGAAAGGATGGACAAAGAATTTGTTCTCAAACCTTTGCCAAGGTCGTTCTGTGCCTGACCAGAGTGGTAGGTGACCTGGAAGGGATGGTATCTCCAACTGCCCTCCCAGTGCGTGAAATCGAGCACTCAGTGGATTGGGGGTTAAATATTTGCTGCTATGTCCCCCACCACTGCTCCAACACATCACATTCTTCTTGGGCTTCCAAAAGTTCACAAAGTTACCTGAACTAGGGTAAACTGAGACCCATGCTCCTCATTCTTGACTACAGCAAGAAAGCAGAATTAAAATGCCACAGTGACATTCTTGTTGAAAGTCTGTGCCATGATTCTGTCAAAGGTGAATGTGTATTTACCCCCAAGCACTGTTAGTCACTTCAGGAAACAGCATGAGATCTTCCACAGAAATAAGATAAATCCTTACAAGCTCAGCCACTGTGATGAAGTTGGGCCACTTTTATCATTCCTCTCCCACTCTTCTCATTAGGGATTACAGTTCTACTGGAGCCAACAGCCCTACAGTCCTGCCTTGCTAGAATGATTATTCTTTCCATGTGATTTTGGTCACAGAGCATCCACAATTTCTGTGGCTGGATAGAATACGCCCCGTTGATACCTGGGCCATGGGAAAGTGGGTGGTGTCCGGAATATGAGTTGGATCCTGACTGCTGGAGGGGATCAATAACCTTCACTAGTTGGAGTGGCTCCTGTGGGACCTGAAGTGTTTTTAAAAAATGCTTCCGCTCATTTGGGCCTCAGGGGTACTCTACTCTACCTTAAAAGGGCAGGTAGGTTTGAGCTGGAATGACTGCTGCTGATATGTCCTTGCAGGCACTGGCAGACAGGCCGGGCTATGGAAATCAACGCACCCCAGGATCTGGGATGGGGTCTCTGGCCTTGGGCCATGATGCGTGGGGGTTCCACTAGTGCTGGCAGAGTGGGACCACAGTAACTTCCAGGGAAGAATGTCTGCAGGCTATTTCAGCATGTGAGCATCACCGAACCTGTCAATCCTTACACAGGTGTGCTTTCCATCAGGGTCAGGGGTCACTGGATAGTGATCAGGAACCCTGTAGTTTTTGTTTTGTCCGCTGCATAGCCTCGGGACACTGAGGTCAACTGTTACATTCCCACACACCTGGCTGAGATCTGCTGCAACTAAGGATGCAATCTGGAACTTCTCCAGTCTGGAAGATAGAGTGCTGTGACAGTCAAAGTATTTACATAAAACAAGTCCCCCAGTACAGAGTGAAGCTGACGAAAACTCCAGTAAGTGCAAGTCATTACGGTAAAAAGATTAGTACACTTTTACATTGCCATGTTTGGAGAAGGAGCACAGAGCTACTGATCCATAACTGTTCCTCAATCTCCATTCTTTGGGCACAGTTAAGTATAAGAGTAATAGTCTTAAATGGACTTTGTCTTCAATGGCTTTAATGAAGAGTGAGCAGAGGCAAAATAATTCTTTGCTTTTTTCCTCATGGTGGTGTCATGCACAAGTGACAAGTTGAAAGGATTTGATGTGGCCAATAAGTAAACTAGAAAGAATTTGTTGAACAATTTTTCGTGAATACAATGCCATTTAAGATATAAAAAAGTAAAATTGAACATCAACTCCCAGGTTTCCACTTACATAAATGATAATGAGTTCAATATTTGGGTGTCAACTGTGGTTCAGTTGGTAGCACTCACGCATCTGGGTTCGAGTTCCACTATAGGACTTGAGCGCAAAAATCAAGGCTGACATTCCACTGCAGAACTGAGAGAATGCTGCACTGTCAGAGGTGCTGTCTTTTGGATGAGACATTAAACTGAGACTCTATCTGCATTCTCAGGTGGATGCAAAAGATCCCATGACACTATTTTGAAGAGGCGCAGGAAGTTCTCCCTGATGTTCCGGCCAATATTTATCCTTCCATTAACATCACTAAAACAGATTATCTGGTCATTATCACATTGTTGTTTGTGGGAACTTGCTGTGTGCAAATTGGATGTTGTGTTTCCTAAATTACAACACTAACTACACGTCAAAGTGCTTCAGTGGCTGAAAAGCACTTTGAGGTGTATGGTGGTCATGAAAGGCTCTACATAAATGCAAGTCTTTTTAGGATATTGTAATTGTTGTGCATGCATAACTCCCATACTTTGATGTAAATCAGATGATTATTTAAAGACTTGGTGACCATTTAAATGACATCGTAGATCTCTTTAAGGCTATGTAAACAACTATTGTAGTAAATATTTGCGCAAATGTGTGTTCATCTATGCAAATTCTATGTGATTTAACAGCCCAAAAGGATGATATTGAGAATAAGCTGGCAGGAGCCCAGCAACATACTGTGACAAACTGATTAATTTTCTTTTAGTGACTATTCTCACACCTCCTTGTTCTCAAGAGTCTGGGTTGTGCTGTTTTTATCTCTTTCAATTTTGTCCCCTGCTCTCTTGAAAATCCTGACCTGAGCTGGGTGTAGTTCTACCGGTGATAGTCATACAACTGGCCAGTCTTCATTTGTGAGCCTATTGCAGCCATGTCCAATTCTGTACTCACCTAATGCTCATGAATACAGACCTTTGACTTACAACTGGAACCTGGAAGCAGGATTGTACAGGGCAGTTTAGCATCATCAGCTCATGCCATGCCTGGGATCATTAGCACAGACTAGGGGTCAAACCTGGGACAGTTGCAATAAACTGGCCACGGGAGGGTGAAAGTCAAGATTATGAAAATATCAATTTAGCTGCAAAAAATGTGACCATAAGAGAGAAAGACTCTTGTTTTTCTCTAAAAAAATGAACATTAACTCTTTGAAGCTGCTGATTTTTTAATGGGGATAGCTGAATTGGAGTAGTTTACCTGTAGAAAAATAAATGAATCAAGTTGCACTTTTTTGGGAAGCTGGGGCCAAAAACAAATATTTATCTTCAGAAAATAAGTTTCGCAATACGACTTGATAGAGATTATGAAGCAATGGAACCTGTAAAAGAAAGCCAATGCTACAAGAGTTAAAATAAGTTGTAAATTAATTCACTGATCAGGAATGGTGGAAAATGCTTTGCAGTCAAATTAAATAGTGGGTAACTACTGCCTCGGAATTATTATAGGCTGTAATGTATTGGAGATGGTCAAATGGTCCAGACAAGGTATAATGGATACCCAGGGGTGATTACAAGACAATTATCCAATCAAGGGATTCATAGAGTTAATATGTAGAATAATAGACAGGGAGCTACAGGCAATTTTTAAATTAATGATTTCCAATATAAAGGCAAATACCATGACTGAAAAACTCAAGGGATAGATTTAAAGACATTGCAGGCTGGGACTGTTTTCTCTAGGAGAGGGAAGGCTGAAGGATGACCTAATAGTGCCCTCTGCTCTTTCAACTTATGAAAGAATTTGATAGAGAAGATGTTTTCACTTGTGTGGGAGTCCAGAACTAGGGGCCATAAATATCAGATAGTCACTACTAAATCCAATAAGGATTTCAGGAGAAACTTGTTTACTCTGATAGTGATTACACAACATGGAGTAGTTGAGATGAATAGCATAGATGCATTTAAGGGGAAGCTGGATATGTACATGAAGGAGAAAGGAATAGAAAGGAATGGTGATAAGGTAGGAGGAGGCTGGTGTGGAGCCTAAACTCTGGCATCAGCCTATTGGGCCAAAAGGCCTGCTTCTGTGCCATAAATTCTATGGAGTTTTAACTATTGGACAGCAATTGACAGAGTGTTCCATCTGGTAGTGCTGCTGGAAGGCCTGGTCCATTCTGAGGGCTGGGCCTTGTTACCAGGCAGCCAATGGGCACTGAAACATCTACATAGTAAAATATCCTAATATAAAAATGGAAAATGCTGGAAATACTCAATGAGTCAGGCAGCATCTGTAGAGAGAGAAACAGAGGTAACATTTCAGGATGATGACAGTTTGTCAGAAAAGTCCATAAGGTCCGAAAAGCCAAAGGATGTTATCTCTGTTATAAGACATAACTTGTCAGCGATATGATGGATTTTAAATGAACTATGATTGCACATTTTTTATGAACTTGCATCTTTAATTATTGTAGTGCTACCATTGCAAGTCCATTGAGTGATAGTTAACAGTTTATATCAAATAATCGTTCTTTTTGTTCTTCCTAATATCTTCCAAATATTAGTGTAACTGTACTACTGCTAGACATCTCTCTCAAAAGCCCTTTGCTCCTACATTTTTCACTTTATATCTATTTACCCAAGAGCAGTCTGGCAGTGAATATTTTAACTCAATGACACCATGAAGGTTCACTCTAAAACTTCGAATGGCAAGTACCGTCCACAGTCTATTATTGATGAGAGTATGGAATGGAATTTCGGTGTTACTCAACAAGAACAACTACTTGCATTTATATAGTGCCTTCAAAGTAGCAAAATGCCCCAAGGCATTTCACAGGAGTGTTTTCAGACAAAATGAGACACCGAGCCATATAATAGGACAGGTGACCAATAACTTGGTCAAAGTAGTAGGATTAATGGAACATCTTGAAAGACAGAAGTAGTGAGGTGGAGAGGTTTATGGAGGGAATTCCTGAGCTTAGGGTCTAGACAGCTGGAGACAGGGCTGCCAATGGTGGGGCAAAGGTAATCAGGAGTGAACAAGAGACTAGAACCGGAGGGTTGCAGAGTTGTCGGAGGGTTGGAGGGCCGGAAGAGATGCAAAGATAGGGCAGGGCGAGGCCATGGAGGAATTTTAACACCAGCGTTGCTGGATCAGGAGCAAGTGTAGATCAGTGAGCAAGGAGTGGTGAGCTCCTGATAAAATAGTTGTTTTCAGAGTTCCTCTGACTAGCAGTTTTACTTAACTGCGCAGTAAATGCCCTCTTTAAAGAATTAGGAATTTGCGACAAATAAGATGATCACAGTTCCTGTTTAAACTGTCAGAAAATGAGCTGAAATATGATTCCATCCTTGTGCAGCCAGCTTGACTGCCATTTAATATAAATTTGTGTGAATCATTTTGTTCCTTCACTTGCAGGGTTTAAGGAGACTGCCTTCCTGTTTGCTATCTCTTCAGCTGGACTCACACATTCATTGGCCAAGGCTTGCAGCTCAGGTCGCATGGAGCGCTGCACCTGTGACGAGTCCCCAGACCTGGAGAACAGAGAGGCATGGCAATGGGGCGGCTGTGGGGACAACCTGAAATACAGCATTAAATTCATCAAGCACTTCCTGGGACAGAGGAAAGCCAGCAAGGACCTGAGAGCCAGGGTTGATATGCACAATACCAATGTGGGCATCAAGGTGAGGCATTCCAGCTTTTCTGTAGAGACTGTGGACACAATTATACAACTGGTTTGAGACTGCTCCTCCCTTTATAAGCTATAATGTAAAGAGTAACTCTTTCTGGTCAAGGAAATCGGCTCTGTTTTTATATGCTTATAAATATTCACAAAGCTCTTCAATCCTTTCTGGAAAGTTGGGTCCAAAGTTAAGTTTAGCAAATTATAAGTGAAGAATAAAATGTATAAACTTCCTGGACATTAGTTGGGAAACACCTGGGAACATCATAAATCTTGTGCTGCTTCTTTACTGTCCTTCTGTCTTTCTGAGTGATCTTGGTGAGAATTTTCATACCACTTGCCTAAATCCAATCTGGGCAAATTTGCAGTGGTATTTTACGACACCTGTTGTGTTGATTCTCATGCATGTAAGTTTGTCTTGTGATCTTTCAACAGTCTATAAAATGGGACATAGGAATGTATAACACAGGAAATGACCATTGCGTTCCATCTGGTCAGTCGCAATGTCTTACCATTTCTTTCTTTACTATACTGTACCTCTTGGGTCCCTCAATCAATTCTTTTTGACAAGAAACTATCAACTCCATTTTGAGTGTGCTGATAGTATATAGCCAGTGACACCATTTCCCTGGCCAGTCTGCTTTGTGCATTCACCGCTCTTTGTGTAAAGTAGTTAAATATATCTATTCACCTTCCCTTTTCCTACTCTCGCACACACATATACATGCAAAAACACAATTTTGATTTTTACTATTTGTGATAATGTGAAACCGGCTGACCTGCACTCGGTTCTGGGGCATTTGTCCTCTTTTCCGCTCCTTCCATCTTTCATTGACTGTGCTCATTATAGGGCAGATTTTACAAATTTGCTGGTGCAGAGCTTTGCAGATCAAGAGATCGTATTGAGAAGTTGGGCATTTGAGTTAACAGATAACACGTTTTCCCATTAGAATGAATGAACAGAACATTGTGTTGAACCTGTTGACATCTGTGATTGAATCCCTGATCTGTGTTCCTGTTACTTGAAGTTCCATTTCAGGAGTATGCGTTCATAAAATCTTCACTTCTAACTTCAGACAGGCTGTACTTTAAGGATGAAACAAAGTATAGCTTATAAACAAGGTTTTTGATCATTGTAACTTTTTGAACTTGAGGAATCGCTGCTATATGAGGAGGTGGTGTTTGGAAATTATTTTCCTGCCCTTCCTTCAAAGTCTCTCTGTGCACAAATGCTTGCACTCAGCTTGCTGTTACCCCCAGGCTGAGATCATGAATTCATCTGTTGGGGAATTGCAAGTGTGAGCCTGCACAAGCTTACTTAATTCTACATGCCACAACTTTACCCATAGCACACAGTATTAAAAAACAAAACTGCAAAAGAATTGAAAAAAAAGTCAGTAAGTCGTACAGAATTCCTAGGGTCCTTGCTTGATATTTGAGGCAAGTTGAATTATTTGTGGTTGATGTGCACAGCACTCCAAGAAAGCTATTGTTTCATCAGTCATTACAGCATCATAGTCAATCTAAGCCTCTACAATTTCCAAATAGTTTTGTTTTACAAAGGAAAATAATTAAAAGAAGTGACAAGCACCAAGTTCTTTTAACTGTCAAGTGTTACCAGTAGCAGCAATCTCTCCTTTGGTGATATAATGCTGTGCTATATTAGTAGCATTGAGTAAATGTGTCAAAATACAGGCCACAGGAATTTCATCTGGGAAAATATTAAAATTTTGTATTCTAATAGTACCAAAAGTAACTTCTAGCCTAGGTTCATTGTGCCTTAATTGCAGCTACCAGGTAGCCAAGTACTAAAATAGTAGGAGGCAGGGAGCAGAGGTTAGCAGGTTAGCTGTCAGTCTGATAAGGAACATTGCCTGAAGTGTATTTACTGACTGAGTGCAAAGGACTGCAAATAAGGAATTAGTCAGGATAAAGCATGTTTATGGAAAGAGAGTAAAGCATTGCAATGCTTTTAGGAAACTAGAGATGGTCACTTAGGGATTTGAAGCTCCTCTAATCCACCATTGACTGGGATAAGCTTTGAGCACTGACTTATCAAAGCTATACCTGTTCAAAGTGAGCTTACCTAAAATAAAAAGAGAGTAAACCTTTTGGAATCTCATGTAAATTACAACTTAGAATCTTGACAGTATCGCTTTGCAGCGTTCCATTCAATGGGGTGCAAACAGATTAAAGCCTCTGTTAAAATAGTGCAGAATGACATAAGCAATTTGTATGCTAAAATTCAAACAGCTTAATTTCCAGATGTATGTAATTTTGGAAATCGCAATGTTAATTTCTTTGTGGGTGTTCATTTTGTGTTTAACGGGATGAGGTATATTAATATGAAAGCAAAATACTGCGGATGCTGGAAATGTGAAATAAAAACAGTGCTGGAAATATTCAGCAGGTATGGCAGCATCTGTGGAGAGAGAAACCGTTAACATTTCAGGTTGATGATCTTTCATCTGAGTTCTGATGAAAGGTTATTGACCTGAAACGTTAACTCTGAGGCATATTAATGTTGCAATGGAAGAATTTCCATTTCTGTTGTCATCACCATGGCCTTTGAGATCAGATAAAGCACAGGTTAGATGTAGGGTAGGACACCATGTACACTACTTTATATGCATTTCGTGTAACCCTTCACCATGTTCTAAAAGCACCTCCCCATTGCTACACTGCCTCTTTTCCATCTTCTTTACCAATCATGAGAGGGTATATATGGACATGATTCCCACTTTAATGCATGTTGATTCAAATAAAGGGTCACTTCATACTGTGTTGGCTTAAACAGGGTTGGAAGTGCCCTCAACCAATTTAATTGATGACCCTTACAGACAGGAGTGAGAGTAATTTCATCTGTCCATGTGGGCTGGATTCAAACACAGGCCCCAAGGTGAAAGGACAAGAGAATTCAAACTGATTGCATCAATTGAGGCAAATAGCTTTAGGGCTAGCCCAATAGAATTTGAATTCTTTGCAGAATCAAAGTTTTGGTATTTTAATTAACCCTAGAAAAAAAAAGAAAACTGCCTCAAAAATAACAAGCAATCACATGTGCTGTGCTTCAGCACTGTTCATTGTGTGGCAAGGTTATATTCACCTACAATTAAATCTACCTGCCATTACTTAGCTCAGTTGAATCACTGATCCAGATCCTTCTCAATGCCTCTGAGTGATCAGCCTTTATTTGAACTTATTGAATTATATGAAATGGGTTGAGAGCACAAATCATCGTCTGAATGACAGTCACTTCCTGATTTTCATCTAGAATACAAAACCTGATTAAATGTGAATTTTCCAATTATGATCTTGCTGAAATTCAAACAAAATTACATCCAGAACCATTTGTCCTATGGATTAATGATCTACATGATCTAGAAAAGCAACATGAAGACAAGGGGCAATTTTGACTTTATGCTTTAGTGTAGAATGGGTGATAATGCAGCGACATCCCATTTTACATCTCTCCTGATCTTTATCTCCATAAATGGGAGAAATACGAAACAAGCTGCTTACTTGCTATCACCGTTCTACACTTATGCACAAAATCAACATGATGTTCAAGGTGTGCATAGTTCTGAAATGTCACGTTACAAGAAGACCAATTGTCATATTGTCATGATATAGTACTGAGAGTTCTCTAAATATTATATAATGTGGACACAAGAAAGAATGGAATAAGGGAAGCCCATGTGGTCGATTGAATTTACTCTTTCAAACAGGCCATGGACAGTCTATACTGTCATGGACTCATCTGATTTAATCTGAAGGAGGTGAATAAAATCCAATATCACTTCCAAGAACTGGAATTTGGTGAGATTCCTCCCTGGCCCCAAAGACAATTTAGTGAAAAATTCCATGATATCAATCTGACAGGACTTAATCCAACCCTTTTGAGTTCCCATGGTCCCATCACAACTGGAGCTATACTGCTGTATAAGATATTTGATCATCTCTTCCTGTACTAATCCGTACAGCAATCAATCCCACTCTTAATCAGACATCATCCACTCAGAGGCATTGAGATGAGTTAGAAGGATCTGGATCAGTGATTCAACTGAGCTAAGTAATGGCAGGTAGATTTTATTGTAGGTGACTGTAAGGTAATGTATATTGGAAAAGCATACATGAGATGTGCAAAGGAAAAATGTTTTCATTTGCAAAGATGTTTATTTGACTTTATACAGTTAATTGGTGAGGTTGCAGGGTTTTGGGCATTCTACTTTCAGAAGAACAGTGATGCATTTTTTGATGCTGCGACAAGAGAATATTTTTTATTTGGTTAGAGCTAAGAAACAATAGAGGTGCTATTACACTATTGGGTGTGTTCTAGAGGACATCAGCTAGCGGGAAAGATATATCGGAACAAATTTGCAAGAAAATTACAAAGAGGTACATGAATTATAGAGTAGTTATAATGGGGGACTTTAATTATCCTAATATCGACTGGGATAGTAATAGTGTAAAAGGTAGAGAGGGGCAAGAGTTTCGAAAGTGTGTTCAGGTGAATTTTTGACATCAGAATGTTTCAAGTCCAATGATAAATGAGGTGCAACAAGCGGATCAAGTGTCAGTAGGGGAATATTTAGGGGACAGTGATCAGAGTGTCATAACATTTAGGTTGGCGATAGAAAAGGACAAAGAGCAATCCAGAGTAAAAATAATTAATTGGGGGAGGCGAATGGGTCTGCCCAGGTAAATTGGAATCAAAGATTGGCAGGTAAAACTGTAACATAACAATGAGCTGCCTTTAAAAAGGAGATAGTTCAGCTACAGTCGAGGTACATCCCCATGAGGGGGAAAGGTAGGGCAAACAAATCCAGAATCCCCTGGATGCCAGAAGAGATAGAAAGTAAGATGAAGCAGAGAAAGGGTACATATGACAGATATCAGGTTGATAAAACAATTGAGAACCAGGCTGCATATAAAAGGTTTGGAGGGCAAGTGAAAAAACAAATAAGAGCAAAGAGAGAGTATGAGAAGAGACTGGCAACTAACACAAAAGGGAATCCAAAAGTCTTCTATAGGCTTATAAATAGTACAAAGGTGGTAAAAGGAGGATTGAGGCCAATTCAGGGCCTAAAAGGGGATATATGCATGGAAGCAGGGAGCATGGCTGAGGTACAAAATGAGTACTTTGTATCTGTCTTTAACAAGAAAGAAGATGCTGCCAAAGACATAGTGAAAGAGGAGGCAGTTGATACACTGGAAGGGCTAAAAATTGATAAAGTGGAGGTATAAAGATAGGCTGGCTATACTTAAAGTTATTAAGTCACCACGACCAGTTGAGATGCATTCAAGGATACTTAGGGAAACAAGGGTGGAAATTGTGGAGGCACTGGTCATGATCTTGCAATCCTCCTTAGATACAGGGATTGTGCCAGAGGACTGGAGAATTGCAAATGTTACACCTTTTGTCAAAAAAGGGTGTAAAGATAAGCCCAGGAACTACAGGCCAGTCAGTCTAATATCGGTGGCGGCAAAGCTTTTAGAAATGATAATTCTGTCCCGAATTAACAGTCACTTGGACAAATGTGGATTAATTAAGGAAAGCCAGCATGGATTTGTTATGGGCAAATCATATTTAACTAACTTGCCTGAGTTTTTTGATGAGGTAACAGAAAGAGTTGATAAGGGTAGTGCAGTTGATGTGGTGTACATAGAATTCTAAACGGCATTTGATAAAGTGCCACACAGCATGTTTGTCAGCAAAGTTAGAGACAATGAAATAAAATGGACATTGACAGCATGGATACAAAGTTGGTTGAGTGACAGGCAACAGAGAGTAGTGGTGAACAGTTCTTTTCAGACCAGAAAAAAGTATTTAGTGGGGTTTCACAGGGGTCGATGTTAGGATCCCTGCTTTTTTTGATAGCTATTAATGACTTGGGGCTGAATTTTCCCAGCTCTTTGGAGACAGGCTGGGAGGAGAGAGGGCTGGCAATATGGTAGGGGAAGGTGTCAGGAGGGGAGCCTGATGTCTTTAAGCCGCCATGACATATTGCCAGCAGCAGGAAAAATGGTGGCATGGCCACCTGTCTGGTGGCCAGTTGAGCCCCACAAGTGGCCAATTAAGGGCCACGTCCCACCTCAGCAGACAATTTGCCCACGTCAGTGGGTTCCAGGGAGGACTCTCTTTAAAGGCTCTCCATGGCCCACTGAGGGGCCCCCCAGCAGCAATGTCATTGCCATATGACCCCACCCCCACAATCGCCAAGGCCTGTCTGCTTAGCCCTGCAATCACCCAACCAAATTCACCTGCCTTTGAGGGTGCCCTTTTTCATTCCAGCTTTACAGAATTTAAATTCCCAGCTGCCATGGTGAGATTTGAACTATTACCTCTAGATCATTAGTGGAGGCTTCTGGATTATGAGTCCAGTAATATAACCACTGTGCTACCATTCCCTTAATTCTTGAGCCCCTTAGAAAGTAATGAGCTCTGGAGCTCCTCATACGTACAAATATGAAGCACACAATAGAACAGGCCACTAATGGCTGACATGTAAGATAGTGGTATATATAAATATTGTCTACTTACTTGTATTTCTCCCTCTTTTAGGCTGTGAAAAGTGGTTTGAAGACCACATGTAAATGCCACGGTGTATCTGGGTCCTGTGCAGTTAGAACCTGTTGGAAGCAACTGTCATCCTTTCATGAAACAGGCAAACTTCTCAAGCTCAAATATGAAACTGCTGTTCGAGTCCACAGCATCACCAATGATGCCACAGGCGAGACTGAGCTCATCAGCCCCAAAAAGCACAGTTATACCTTAAAGAATCACATCCCAAGGACTACAGATCTGGTTTACATAGAGGACTCCCCGAGTTTCTGTCGACCAAGTAAATACTCTCCTGGGACTGCGGGCAGGGTCTGCTCAAAGGAGACAAACTGTGAAAGTATGTGCTGTGGGCAGGGTTACAACACCCAGAGTCTCCTGGTGCATAGACCCTGCCACTGTCAAGTGCAGTGGTGCTGCTACGTGGAGTGTCAGCAGTGTTCTCAAAGAGAGGAGATTTACACTTGCAAACACTAACAATAAGAAAATAAGGCAATGGGACAAAGACAGCGAAGGAAAGAACAAGAAGATAAAGTTGTAACTTCAGCTGTGGTTCGTGGTCCATTATAATAATGAGACAAAGTCATATAAGCCCAGGAAAGACATATGTGAGATTTTAGAGCTAAGTCTGGTTGAACTTATTATGGAAAATGCATGTGTCTTCAGTTTAAAGAATCTTATTTCAGAAGTCTTTTACATAGGTAACTTCATCTGGGAAATCCAGATCTATCCAAGCTTTCGAGCAGTCTAAAGTGAATACTGGGATTTCAAGTTAGCTGGTAGAGCTGGCCAAATTGAAGGGAGCCACAGAAGATCGCTTTACAATGCACTCCTTCATTTCATTTAAGTTAAAGAGTGACCAGTAAATAAATAATGACCCACAAAGGTAATCTGACTGATTAAACATGTTCTCTTTGAAAGTGTGGGTGCAGTGCTGGGGAACGGATGAAACTACTTGTGATCTTTGGGACAATTCTATAAAGAGTGCAAACAAAACTTCTGATGGTACAGGGTGTGAGAGGGACTGTGCAACTTCCTCTACCCATCATTGTTCAAAGGAGCCTTCATCTTTCAGTCAGATTGATGGAGGTTTGTTATTTAACCTCTGTACAAGTTTTGAACCAACATGCCCCCAGGACAGCATTAACCTTTATCTAGGGTTGTCCCTGTGTTTCTTCCCCTGTTCTGCCACTCAATTGTCTGCATAGCTTTCAGTGACTGAAATACACAATGGGCAATGTTCTCTGAAGCTTCAGATTCCTGGGTAGTGTCACTAATTCATGAGGGTGAAATGATTGCGCATTAACAGACCCTCACAAGTCTTTAGAAAAATAATCAATAGTTAACAAAATGTAGAACAAGATAAGGTAACTTCTGGAGAAAAAAATCACAAATCTTAACTGTCACAAAAAAATAAAGCCTGCCTATAAAACAAATTTGATCCAAATTCCGTTCTCATGGCTGTGGTGCATGAATGGGTTGTTCTGTTTGTAGAAGAGGGACGTCAAGCCTGGATTTTGAGGTTAACAGGGAAGTGACAGCCCTTGCCATTGACCTTGAAGAAAGCTGCCAACAAAGATCTAACGATCTCTGTGGTGTGGATTGCATCATTCCTGACATTAATTTGATTTTGGTACCAACTATAGGGGATCTTCTGCATTCAGCAACAATGGTGCCATCAAGCAGGCTCAGCAGCCAATCACGTTAAAGTTTTCTCATAGACAACAAACCAGGAAGTAAAATGCACTGAATATCCTTCACTTTTTAATCATTTTACAGAGAATGAAATAAAGATTGAAATATACATGTGATTAAAGTAGAAGCTGTTATATTATGAACAAACTTTAAAACAAAAATTAATTTTTATTATATTAAAACATATGGAATTTTTATCATAATGGAGAAATTTAACATTCCACAGATAGAAGATTTATTTTTCAGGGCCAGAGAGGTTGTTCGGCAGTAATTATGATTTAGTACAGCATTAAAAACCCAGTTACATCTCATTCAACAAGGCATAACTTCTTCTTGGGTTTTCTACAGTGAGATTAGAGTGTAAAAAGTGGAAGCTTGCATCAATTCAAGTGATTTCTAAAGATTTCCATCCTTAGGACTTCAATGGGGAACCCTGTGGAGGAACAAGGAATCACTGACAGCAACCTCTGGATTTCCACATTTGACAAGGCATGTGTGGATGCCAGAAATTGCAGTTGGTCTCATAGTTGTAACTACAGTGAACGTTAACACTTTTGTCCCCATTAGAACCACAAAATCCGGGCTATTGTCTCACACATAGAACGTCTAGTAATGACCTGGTAAATGCAATAAGCCTGCCCTTTTCTTGATCAATCAACTCTACCAGCCATCTTCTCACTTTATTTCCCAATCTAAATTGCATCTAAATGCCTTTTATTTCACAAATATGTTACCCTCTTGGAGATAAGGTTCCTCATTTTTAATTTTCTGCCCGCTGGTATTCAGATTGATCACTGCATTGAGCAATTTGCTTGGCTCAACTTTATCAATTCTCTCCTTAGTCTTGAAAAAGTAAGGCACCATTGAAGTCTCCTTTTTTCCCCAAGAAACCAAGCTGAGCTTTGTGAATCTTTCCTTGCCAATTCATATCATGATTATCAAAGACACAGACAAGCTGACAAAACAAGTGACGTGTACCTGAAATGGAGAGATACTAGCCTTTTTGGAAATTAAGATATATTATTTAAAATATGATAATTGGTGCATTCTATAATGTAAATATTGATGTTTATTTTACGAGTTTTTACAGACTTATAGCATGAAGCTTAAAGTTTATTTTTTAATCTAAACTGGAATAGATGCATTTCTACTAACAGACCTAGTTTAGGAAATTACGTTGCCCTGAATACTAATGGTAACATTGAAGAAAATCTGCTTTGAAGTTTGCTTTTACTTAAATATGTACCCAGTATGTGGTGGAGATACATAGAAAGTAAAAATATTCCATGAGGGCTTCTTCATACATCAGGCTGGTGACAAGTGCAGTATTAGTTGTGTTCTGCACCTACCCATTGCACATTCGGTTCTGTTAATGAGCAATCTAAGATACATCAGCTCATTTGCAGTTGCTAACTGTTGAGTTTTGTACACGAATGTCAGTTCTGCGAGACAAACTTGGACCCAACACTCTCCAACAAACCAGAGAAATGAAAATAATGGTTGCTATGGAGTTTTTTTTTAGATTTCAAGCAACCTGGAGATAGATCACAGTTAATGGATGTTCTTCAGTGGATCTCAGGATTTCCAATGTTGTAAATTTACCAGTGAGTTATATCATTGAAAAATAACTACAAATCCATTGTCCGAATTCATTTCTTTACACAAAGGAAAACTGGAACTCACTTCCCTGAAATGCTGTTGAGACACTTAAAACTGAGACTGATAGAGGTTTTCTTTTAGGTATGAACAGGTACAGAACCAACGTGGGTAGATGGAGTTAAGATACAAATTAGCCACATTCTAACTGAATGGTGGAACATGTTGGAGGGCCTGAATGAACTACTCCTGTTCCTATGTTCCTAAATAAACATTGTTTCAGGGAAGGGAAGAGCCTGGAAAATCCATTCATTGTAACAATGGGCTGAATTTTATGAGCCCGCCGCCGAAAAAAAGAGCGCCACAATTCCAAGCTCATTTAAATGGAGGGGTGGGGGGTGGGGTGCGCACCCCCCCATCACATGGAGGAGGCGGGCTGTCCGTCCCTGGCAATGGTGTCAGTAGCCTGTGCGCAAGCGCTGACGCCATTTTTGAAGGGCTGTTGGCCCTACCGGCATATTTAAAGAAAGATTTAATAAAATTAAATAAATACATCTCTTTTGCCCCTCTTACACCCCCCAATAACAATTAAATTAATTATTTGCCCTTGTCCCCCCCAACCTGCACAAACTTTAAACTAAACCCTTCCCACATCCCCCATACTCATGACGTTAATTTAACCCCATCCCCCCAACCCCCGCACTGAGAAACATACCTCCTACCCTCTCACCACCAGTGGGGCGCCTCGTTTCCCCGGACGGGGATCCAAAGGTGTGGGAGTGCTGGCCTCCGGGCCGAAGATTGCAGCAGGACTTCAGGAGGCGACGTAAGTTTATTTAAATTAACCATTTTAATTGATTTAAATATTCAAATTATGGTCCTGTCGCCCAGTGGCGGGGGAGGCCGCCACCAGGAGGATCAGGCCGGGGCCTGCTGGCGTCAAGGCCTGTGGCGGGTCTCATCTTGGGCCATCTTCAGGCCCCCTCCCCCCGCCACGGATTCCGACGTTGAGAGCTCCTTAAAATCCAGCCCAACATTATTCACAAGTGATGCCATAATGTTTTCACAGATTAAAAGACAGAAGGTTCATTTGATCTCAAATGAAACTTTCAACTGCCAGTCACCCGTTTCTCACCTGTAAAATGGACTACCAACAGGTGACAACCTGGTGGGGTCTTTGTGCATCCATTTGCCTCCCTATTGAGTCTGTCAATTAGAGCCCATTGCAGATGAATACCTATTTAATATTCAAATATGAACCCACCATTCTGACTGGCTTTTGATCTGCATAAAAAACTCCAGATCTAATCATAATGTTTTAGTGATCCATTTATTAGGAAATAATAGCACTTTATAGCTTAGTGGGGCCAAAGAGCCTTGGTTAAAAATAATGAAAGGACAATTCAGGGGGATGCCAGGAAGAACTTATTCACACAAACGGTGCTCAATGCTTTCTGGCGAGGGTAGTGTAAGCAAAAACCTTAGACTTATTAAGAATCATTTAGTCAACGTGATGGGGAGAATGTAAGTTTCTTATTCTGGATGGATAAGGTAAGCGGGGCCGAATGGCCTCCCATATTGGTGTTGATCTTATGATTTATGCCACTCCTTGATCAGTACAGTGTTAAGGAGTTTAAATAAGCATAATTCCATTTTATTGTGAGCAATTCTGGGAATGAGAGATATAAAAATATACTTTGAAGTTTCATTTGCTGTATGTTGGCAATTGTAGTCAACAAACTGATCCACAAGAGGATTGATTAATGAATCCAAAAGCATTTTAGCTACAAATAGGTTTTTATTCTCCCAAAATTGCCATAAAAATCATTGCATATTGGTCCCATCATTGCCTGTGCTGGCGTTGACTCCTCAAATTCTAATTCCATTTCCTGATTCATTCCCCATATCCTTTCATGTTTTTCCTTATCAAATAATTCTCAAATTCCCCTTTATATGATGTTACGGTCTTTGGCTCAGCAGCTCATTGCAAAGTGTTCCATGCTATAACAACCCGCTAACTTCCAACTCCATTCCAAGTAATGTTCCTTTACATAAGATGAACATGAGCAGATCTTTAGTCAGATGGGACTATCATTGTTCAAAGTCCTTGTAATATGCTGAAGAATGATAGAGACAAGTATGTGAGTAGGACACAGCAGACCAGCTTTGAGTCTGGTCAGAGTTGGTAGATTTGAATAATGAAGAGAGATATTCAGGGTTTGTTATATTTGCCTCCTGACCTATTGGTTGAATTATGACATTCAAAGTACTACATAAAACACGGCTACGGCACACAGGGCTGATGGTATTGCCAAATACTGGTCCTCACCGTTTTACAGTGGAACAGAATGCTTCTAAAGTGGTATTCATGCTTCAATTTTTGTTCTGTGCAGGGGAAATTTCTACACTTTGCTCAGCAAAGCTCTTTATGGTTAGCAGTGCTTGGGTTTAATGTCCTCTGTGTGCTATTTTTAGCTTTCTGGTTAATAAATTTGTGTAAAATTCCTGTCCGTTAATTTAATGCAGCATTCAACCTATTTAAAAAATCATATTTTTTGAAATAAATTGGTTGCAATTACTACAATAATAATGTGCATTTTTTGGGTGCCTTTATCATATTAAATGTCCCAGGACTATGTTATAATAATGCAAATGGAAATTTATTGCAAACATATTAACCAGTGTGCTTGAAGCAGTGCAGATAAGAAAGTCACCCCTTGATGCTTAAAACACAGTTGATTTATTTCCCATTGAAATAAACAGTAAATGGAATATGGTAGGTCACAGTGGATCACTGGCAGTGCGTCATGCCAAGCATGATATTGTAAGAGTGAGAGATTCCATGCAGTAAAACACACGACCTAGAACCATGAGGACAGGCAATGAGATATTGGGGTTAACTTGCTGTGGGCCTCCGTCACTAAAAGGTTATGAAATGTAACACACTTTATAACAAAGCTCTTTGTAATTGTGGGTCCTTTGAAAAGGAGTCTCATAGTGCACCATGACATGTCTGATAAGCTCAATAGATACAAAAAAAAGTACCATTAAAGATTCTAGGGCAGAACCCATTATTAATTTATCTGTTGATGCTCTAAGGGAAAGTAAAATTATTTTTCTACCTCACGTGTACAGCTTGTAGGTAAATAAAATCTTAAAATGTATTTAAGTTATTTATCATCTTTATATATCCGAAAGAGAAAATCCTTTTGGATCATTTTGGGCAATGAAAGCATATTTTTCATGGCTGTGGTTAATGTGCATCCTTTCTGCTTTTTCTATGTTATTTATACCTTGTTTCATGATGGTTGAAAAGCAGGTTTCATACATTTATAGAACAAGTTGCACTAATGTTTCTCCGCTTTCTGGTGGCATTGATATCAATAAATGGTGTTTTGATGACTACTTTGGAAGACGCCTGTTTCGTTGTCTCTTAGCTCTCAGCACACGTACAAATTTGGTGTACATAACTTAAACGCAGGGAGTGAGCAGTTTCCGAAAATGTAGAGTCTAACTGTGGGACTAATGTTTTCTTATGTGATTATTGTGATGCAAGAAAGAATTTTCATTTGCATAGCACCTTTTATGACTTCAGAACAGTCAAAGTGCTTTATAGCCATCCACTTGTGAGGGCAGATTGGTACCAGCTTAACATCTCATCAGAAAGACAGCATCTCCCACACAGTGCTGTCTCAGTACTGCACCAAAGTTAAGGGGCAGATTATGTGCTCACATCGCTGACGTGGGACTTAAACCCATAACCTTGTGACTCAAAAGCGTTCCCATCTGAGCCACGATTAACCAGCTCTGGCACAGAACTGAATCTTGAACACTCCTAACAAGACCATATTTCCACCTTGCATTGCTTTACAAAGTCATAGTTTTGATACTTCATTACCTGAAGGGAAGGCAATGGACCATTTGAATTGAATAAACAGATCCAGTAGTACTAATATGCAAATCCCATAAAGAACACTGAAATGGGTCTGACATGAGTATTGATGTTACCAGTTCCAATTCAGATCCAGATTTACTTCTCATACAAGTACCCATGGCATAAATGCTGAAACAGATCGAGAGGCAGTAACCATGATACAAACACTGGATCAGATGCTGTTCCGGTGATACCAGCTCTGGTACAGACCCAATCACAGGATCTGTGTTGCCAGTGTCAATACAAGCCCAATTTCAATCTCTGTAACATCATCATTTTCAGGAACAAGAAAAAAAAACACATTAAGTCCAACATACCTGTCTCTTTCTCATTGATTCCAAACCCACCATATCTTTAATGTGTCCTTTCTGCAGTTGGCTCTTGAATTCATTTAAACTGTTTGCTTTAATGGTCTTCCCCAATAACATACTTTATAAATCTATTTTGCTTTGCATAAAAGCTCCACCTGACTTTCCTTCATCTTTCCTAATTTCCAAACATTGAATCCATGGTCCCCCACATTTGAACTCTCCACTATAGTGAGAAATTTGCCAAGATCAACTTTTCAATGTCCTTCATAACCTCTGAAATTTCAAGTAGGTCACTTTGAAGTTTCACCAACACATGCCCAAAGTCAGTACAATGACACCAGCACCAACATGGGTCCAATCCTCATTCCTCTGATACCTGTCCTAATACAGGTCCAATGCCTTGTGATAACTTGTGATACCAGGAACCAATACAGGTCAATACAGGTCCATTGTTGTTATCTGTGATTCCCAGCACTATAAAAGGTCATTGCAGGTCCATTACTGGTCCGGCATGGACCCGAAGGGCCGAGCAGCCTTCGTCGGTGCTGTAATGTCTCTGTGGTTCTATGTTGTTAACTGTGATATTGAGAAACAATACAGGTCCATTACAGGTTCAATGCCATTATCAATGATATAAAGCACCAATATGGGTCAATACAGGTCCAACACCAATACAGTGTAAGTAGCGCTATAACAGGTCCAATACCAATACCTGTGATTCTCAGCAGTGCTGCAAATCAATACAGGTCAAATACCAATACCTATAATATCAGCATCAATGTTGCTCTAATACCAATGCAGTGATAGCAGTGCTATTACAGTTCCAATGCCAGTACCTATTATGCCAATACCATACAGATCTAAAATGAGCCACTGTGGTATGCTGTAGAAAGGTCAGAACACAGTAGGCCATTCAGCTGCTTGTGCCTATTCCACCAGTCAATTAGATCATGACTGATATGTATCTTAACTCCGTTTACCCACTTTTGTTCAATATCTCTTGCGACCCTTGCTTAATAAAAACGAATGATCAATTTTGGTCTTGAATATTTAAATTGACTTACCATCTGCAGCCTTTGGGCCTATATGTATTCAATGCAAATATCTGTAATCCTAGTGCCAGTGCAGTACTGTCCTGATATCAATGATGTTGGTGCTATTATAAGTTATGTTTGAATGGTTGGATGATATCTGTGGAGACAATTGGATAATACACAGATCTAAGTGAAACATTGCCTCTCAAGTGATATCAAGCTACCTCCAAATCAGTGGTGGCTATCTCTTTTATAAAAGCAGTTAAATAATTGGACCTGGGCAAATTAGATTTAGCAATGATTACCATGCAGTGAGTAATGATACATTTTACATGGCTGGATGGATAGACCCAATTTAGACAGGTTTTTACAGAAGATTCAATGGGGAATATTTTACAATATTCAGCTAGACTGGAGGACCCCAATGGTAACACCACTTTGGAGTGTGTGCTAATGATTCTTTTGTGTCAACCTTGGCTCAGTGTTAGCACTCTTGACTCTGAGTCAGATGACTGTAGGTTCATGCTCCACTCCAGAGTCATGCGTATATTGTCTAGGCTAACACTTCACTTTTGTAAGGGAATAGTGTTGCACTGTTGGAGATTCCATCTTTCGGATGTTAAACTGAAGCCTCATCTGCCCTCTCAGGTAGCCATAAAAAATCCCAAAGTAGCATTCAAAGAAGAGCAAGGGAGTTCTCTATGGCGTCTTGGCCAATAACATCAGTAAAAACAGATTATCTGATCATTTAACTGTTTGTAGAACCTTGCTGTGCACAAATTGCAGTGTTTTGCTACATTTCAATAGTGACTGCACTACAAAAGTATTTCTTTAGATCAGAAGCACTTTGGAAAGTCCTGAGGTCATAATGGTACTATATAAATAAAAGTTTTTCTTTCTTTCACATTACGTACACTATGACCCAATTTCACACAATAATGCTTTTTTAAAATCAATTAAATTCTCTCAACCAAAGCAAATCCAGTTAATAAATATGTGCTACTTCCATTATAGCTGGTAGTTTCATTTGTGTTTTGCGATCCACATAAACACACTCATATACAACCCAATACGTTCATTCACTTGTCAAGTACATGCCAAAAATAGCGTTCATCCTTTTATGGGTTCTCTGTGTAGCTGGAAGAGAGGAAAGAAGAAATAATTTGTATTTGAACAGCACCTTTTACATTCTCGGGACGTCCTACAGTTCCTCATAGCCAATAAGTTCCTTTTTTTGGAAACACAGTCATTATTGTTCTTGTAGGTAAACATGGCAGCAATTAGATGAATGTATAATTAGTCTGTTTAGGTGAAGGATGAATGTTGGGAAAGGCAATGGAAGAACTCCAACTTTGTGAAAGAAACTTGTCAGTTTAAGTGAGATGTTAAGTCAAAGTCTCATCTTGCTGTTCTGGTGTTTCAGGTCAATGTTAGCATCCTGACCAACATTCTTCCTTGAACCAATATGACTTAAAACCAGCTTAACTAGCCACTCATCTTTATTAGTATCATTATTAATAGTGATATTCATCAGTGATGGTCTTTTACTGGGCCAAATATATAGAAATAAATACACGAGTCCAGGAGCAACAGCTGGATTTTTTCTTCTCCGTAACTTATAAAACAGAGAAAATATATTCAATAATAAAAACAGAAAATGCTGGAAATACTCAACAAGTCAGGTAGCATCTGTGGAGAGAGAAACAGATTGATGACCTGATAGAATCATTCAATGGCCATTTGGCCCTTCATGTCTGTGCCGGTTCTTAGCAACAGCAACTCCGCTAGTCCCACTTCTCCGGCCTTTGTAGCCCTGCAAATTTTTTCTTTTCAGATAATTATCCAATTCCCTTTTGAAAGCCACGATTGAATCTGCCTCCACCACACACTCAGGCAGTGCATTCCAGATCCTATCTACTCGCTGCGTAACTTTTTTTTCCTTATATTGCCTTTGGTTCTTTTGCTACTCACCTTAAATCAGTGTCCTCTAATTCTCAACCCTGCCACCAATGGGAACAATTTCTCCCTCTCTACTCTGTCCAGACCCCTCATGATTTTGAACACCTCTATTAAATCTCCTCTCAACCTTCTCTTCTCTAAGGAGAACAGCCCCAGCTGCTCCAATCTTTTCACATAACTGAAGTCCCTCAACTCTGGAACCATTCTTGTAAATCTTTTCTGCACCCCTTCTAATGCCTTCACGTCCTTTCCAAAGTGTGGTGCTGAGAATTGGACACAATACTCCAGTTGGGGCTGAACCAATGATTTATAAAGGTTCATCATAACTTCCTTGCTTTTGTGCTCCATGCCTTTATTTTTAAAGCCCAGGATCTCGTATGCCTTGTTAATCACTTCCTCTATGATGCTATGTTGAATATTGTCAGCCTACCCTGACATCTTCAACAATTTGTGCAGATATACCCCCAGGTCCCTTTGCTCCTGCACCCCTTTTAGAATTGTATCCTTTATTTTACATTGCCTGTCCTCATTCTTCTTACCAAAATGTATCACTTCACACTTCTCTGCATTAAATTTCATCGGTCACGTGTCTGCCCACTTCAACCAGCCTGTCTATGTCCTCTTGAAGTTTATCACTATCTTCCTCACAGTTGACAATACTTCCAGGTTTTGTGTCATCAGCAAATTTTAAAATTGCGCCCTATACATCCAAATCTAGGTCATTATTATATATCAAGAAAAGTGGTCCTAGGACTGACCCCTGGGGAACCTCACTGTATATCTTCCTCCAGTTTGACCTTTTATCAGATCAATAATATATTGTAATATGTTTTATTACTGACTGGATACACCTTGTGGTATCTTGAAATTAACTGTCAGAAGTAGGAATCCATATTGTCAGAATCCCTACCAGCTTTCCCAGCTGGCTTCCCACTTACTTGTCCCAAAACAGGCTGGATGTAACTACTTTTCTATTAAAACTGAGGAACTTGGAAGAGAGGTAGATGAGTAAATCCACATGAAGCTTTTGAGAAGTAACTTAGTTGTATTACAGTTGAAGACCATTAGTGTCAGTGAAACAAAAAAGCTCGTTTTCAACATTGTTGCTCCTCACCCCTGCAAAAGAAAATAAATTTTACTAAATGAGTAAGGGAAAAAATCTAAGTATCTGCAGTAACTAAAGCTAACATGCACGAAGAAATGAATACCGTAACTGTTACAATTAGACTGTCTTACTAATATACGCTATAGTGAATGAACCTTGACCAGCCATTGACCTCCTTCCCTTTTTCTGGTGATTAACTAATGATGAAGACAGCGTACTGCAGTTAATTGTGTTTACAATCTGGTCGCTATGGCAAGTAACAGAAGTGTACATTTAAAGAGAAGTCAACCATCTCTAGCTGTCGGTGACCAATTTACTTCAAACGCCAAGCAGACAGCTGATGCTGAAAAGCAGAGACTGAATAACTAACTGTACCACACATCAAAAGGTCCAGCTAATGCCTCCAGGTCACTATATATTAAATAAATCAATTAAGATGAGAACTGTTTCAAACTTAATAGCAGTGCAGTGATCTCCAACATATTGTAAGAAACAATAGTGACTTGCGTTTATATTTCCATTGATTTCAGTGGAAATGAAAAACGTGAGAGATGTATAATGGGCAGTTGATCCCATGTTGCCTGTTTTACACCATGGCCCTAAGTCAAAAGTACAAACATAGATATCAACATGAAACTGCCAGGGATCGTACAATACTTTTTCCTTAGGGGTGACAGATCTACAGAGGTTGCATGTGTTAATAGCACTTCCACCTCTCTTAGGCGATGGGGGACGGTTTTAACTGGTGGCACATCATGGGTGGTTGGAGTGTGCCAGCTGTCTGCCACCTGTCCACAGGTGCTGCTGTGAAGCCTGGGCCTCATTTGCATTGAGTCGTTGAGCTGCGCACACTAAACTGGAGCTCCAGTGAAACTCACTGGTTGGGGAGGGTGAGAAACAGGCTTGCTCCTAGGTGGACAATCTGGGCCACTTTTCACCAGATTGATATCAGGACTAAAAAGGGCAAATTATGAGGACAGGTTGCATGGACTAGGGTTGCATTCCCTTGAGTATAGAAGATTTAGGGATGATCTAATTGAGTTGTTTAAGATGATTAAAGGATTTGATAGGATAGATAAAGAGAATCTATTTCCTATGGTGTGGGAGTCCAGAACAAGGGGGCGTAAATTAAAATGAGAGCTAGGCTGTTCAGAGATGATGTCCGGAACACCGCTTCACACAATGGCAGTGGAAATCAGGAACTATCTCCCCAAAAAAGTTGTTGAAGCTGGGGGTCAATTTAAAATTTAAAAACTGAGATTGTTAGGTTTTTGTTAGGTAAGAGCATTAAGGGTTAGAACATAAGAAATAGGAGCAGGAGTAGGCCGTTCAGCCCCTCGAGTCTGCTCCACCATTCAATAAGATCATGACTGATCTTCTACCTCAGCTGCACCTTCCAACCCTTGAATATGCTCAATGGATGAGCATCTACAGCGCTCTGCAGTAGAGAATTCCAATGATTCACTACCCTTTGAGTAAATGGCATTATCCCATATTTTGACAGCAATTGGCTTTAAACCCATGTTCCAAAGCAGCTAGCATCTCAAGCAATCACCTTAGACCACTTGGCCGCAATACCAACCATTAGTAAATCAAGACATGTAGATGGAGTTAAAATACAGGTCAGCCCTTATCTAACTGAATGGTGAAACAGGCTCAAATGGCAGAATAGCCTACACCTGTTCCTTTGTTCCTAGAGGGAAGGGGGAGACAATCCTGTGGGTAGGGACCACGCATGGCTGGAGTATTTTGGCTGGGGTGTCAGGAGAAGGAGTCTATATGCTACATCTATCTTTTTCTCTTTACTATCTTGACCCTGATAGCGTCCTGCACCACGGATGGGTCCTTCACCTCAAATTCTCTTCTCTCACTGGACTCCACAGGATTTGGATGCTGCTTCCCTCCTATTAGACTTACTGAGCAAGGGCATTGTAGCCTAGTAGTTATTGCACTGGACTCACAACCCACAGGGCATAATGCCACCATGGTAAACTGCAAAATTGAATGAACAATAACGCTTCTAGAAATTTGCAAATGCCCAGCTGGGTCAATAATGCTACATTTACTCAAGTCATACACTGATTCACTAATGTTTTACCTAGTCCAGTCCTCCACTGGTTCCCTAATGGGACACCTGCTTCGTCCCTCACTAGTGCCACATTTACCCCAGTCCTACACTGGTTCACAAATTCCACACATACTTCAGTCCAACATTTGTGGTTGACAATTAACACTCAATGTTTGAGTATGCATGTGTGATCTGTGTGTTGACACTTAAAACTCAGTGTTTGAGTGTGTATGTGCGAACGGGGTGTGTGAATGGGTGTGTGGGTGAGTGAGTGTTTGGGTGTGTGAGTGAGTGAGTGTGTGAGTGAATGGGTGTGTGAGTGAATGGGTATGTGGGTGAGTGAGTGTGTGAGTGAGTGAGTGTGTGAGTGAGTGAGAGTGATCCGGGGTCACTTTTACTTTCATTGTTAATGAATTGTCACCTGTTATACACCTTGCTTAATTTCACTTCATGACCTTAATAGTTCAGTAACATAACTGTAGCTGTGGAGTCAGTGGTAACCCTCTCACTCCTAAGTCAGAAGGTTGTGAGTTCAAGTCGTACTCTGGAGATGTGAGCACAAAATCTAGGCCAACAGTCCAGCGCAGTAGAGAGGGAATGCTGCACTGTTGGAGGTGCTGTCTTCCAGATGAGATGTTAAACAGAAGCCCTCTCTGGTGGATATAAAAGTGCATATGGCACTATTCATAGGAGTGGTGTCCTGGCCAATATTTAGTCCTTAACCAACATAACATAAAACAGATTATCTGATCATTATCTCATTGCTGCACAAACTGGCTGCCATGTTTCCTACACCACAACAGTGACTATGGGCCTGATTTTAACTCACTCAATACACAAGCACATACACCGTGTTAAAATCGGACCTGTATGCTTCAAGAAAGTAGATAATTGGCTGTGAAATGCTTTGGGACATCCTAAGGTCATGGAAGGTGATATATAAATGCAGATTTTTTTCTTCCTATCTTTCCACTAGATTACCGTACCCAAGGCATAAGGCCCACAGCATAAAATTGCTCCCTACATCCTGCATCATATTTGCAATGACGCTCGAGGGTGACAGGATGAATGGTCGAGAGATAACATGCTGGTTTTCTTCTGAGGGTTGAGTGAAGACACATTGTTAGAGCGAAGTATCACCATCCAATTTTTACAAACTTACACAATGGGGACCTGAAATAGGTTAAGAACCCTTACATTAAGGAGCACAAGATTCACGAGTTAAAGAAAAGCTGTTTATACTGGATTACAAATGACTGGGAGCCTGTTACAAGCTACTTTCATACCTTATCAGATCAAAATCTCTTGTAACTCCCCATCAACTTTAATCCTCTATTAGTTTATGTGATATCATTACTTTATCACATGAATTTTCTAAATACAAGGGAAGCTACATCCTTCAGTATGATAGAAAAGAAAAGAAACTCATGCTGGTTTGTGCTGGCTGATAGAACACATGCTTTGTGTGTTTGTGAAACTCAAAACCAAAGGTAGCTATAGGTCTGTCATCACCACTGGATTCTAGAATAAAAGTGCTCTCTCCAACAGCCACCACCCATTGCAAAGCTGATCGGTGGGAACAAAGGAAACCTGCTCCTAGTTTATCCAATAATTCCACCTGGATCTCACCCAGAGAATCTCTGCTGTTCTAACACTTACAGAGTGAGTCACTGCTTTGCACAGTCGGAATGAAAATAAGTAGCTATTAATATCATTTTAAACACTATTCACGATAGCACCTTTACCAATACTATGGTGTCCCTTGTTAGAATTGTTATATTAAATGGGAGAACCATTCAGAATGAGAACTGAGGATAGAGTACAGTGGACCAATGTGCAGAATTTTCATTCCTGGGTCCCAATCCTGCCATTAGGATGAAATGCAGGACGGGAACCCGGAAATGCTGGCAGCCCGACCCCCAGAGAGATTCTGAAAGAGGTAGCCTCTGGAAGCTCCATCCAATTAAGAACAGCGGGCAGGCTCCCGAGTCTGGAGGACCAATAGGACGCCATCCAGCACTGAAAGATCGGCAGCCCCTCATCAGAGGTGGGCACTGCTAAATAATGTAGAGAAGTGCAAGTGCGCCTCCATTCCCGATCGCTGGCTACTAATGGGGGATATAAGAAGGGACAAAAGCATTAGGGGACCGTCAGACAGGAGACAGAGAGCCCACCAAAGTAACAGGCACTGCTGCAGTTGCAGCTGCTTATTAGTGTGATGCCTTCCCCACTGACTGGAGCCTCCAGCTCCAATGGCTACCCGGTCTGCCGCTGGGAGCCCAGTACCATCTCACGGACGGCCTCCTGACACAATGGGTACCCCGTACGCTGACTGGAAAATCCAGATGGTGTCAGGAGAGCCTTTAATTAAGCCTTCTAGGGACTTAATTGTCTACCAGCCTTGGTCAGTCAATCAACCAGCCCCACTGTCACCCCGACTCCTACATAATCCCATGAAGGTGTAAACGTGTCGTGGAGCTGGCCCGACATGATTTTCCTCCCATTTTCGGGCCCTCCTCCACCTCCAGACCTGCCTCCATGGGCCCTTGAAAATTCTGCTCAATGTATCTTCACTTAGCACCAAAACAGATCACCTATTTTAAAAAAAATTGTTTTATATGCATGGGAGAAGGCACAGGGGAGAACATCAAGACTGATGCAAATATAAAAGGACGAGCTATGCAGAAAGATTAGAGGCACTCAACTGCACAGCAAGAGAGAAGAAAGGAAGGAAGAATGAAAGAAAGATAAAGAGAAAGTGCATTTATATAGTGCCTTATTATGCCCTCAGGACATCCCATAGCATTTCACATCCAACAAAACATTGTTTAAGTCTATTCACTGTTGTTGTTTAGTTTCATGTGGTGATCAAATTGTTCTCACCAAGATCCCACAAATAGCACATATGATGCATGAACAATAATTCTGGTTGTGGTAGGTATTAGTTGAGAGAGAACCTTACCACACCAAGTGAACTCCTGTTTTTTTTAATATAAATTCTGCCACTGGATATTTTGCATCCATCCAAACATGCAAAAAAAGCTTCAGTTTAACGTCTAATCATTGAGGTAGTTAAAGATAAATTTTACAAGACTCCAAGCTGTCAGGGCATTTTGGATAATTGGGGATGCACTGCCTGCAATTTTCCATCTATTACATTCACCTGCAACTGTACAATATGCTGCGGCTGTGTGTGAGGCACTGTTAGCCATCTAGACCCTCCTAAAATTGATCCTGTAAAGTATTGATAAGATAAGCTCAGATTATGAAATCAAAGTCAGTCAATGTAGTGGGAGCAGAGGACCAGACCCTTCGTAAACTTGAAGTCATTCAAAGATCTGCTGCTTGTATCCCAATTCACATCACTCAGACCAAATCCCATTCACCCATTACTCCAATGTTCGCTGACCTACATTGCTTCCCAGTCCTCAATTTTGAAATTCTCATCCTTGTTTTCAAATCCCTCTGTGGCCTCTCTGTAACCTCCTCTGTTACTACAACCCATTGAGGTCTCTGTGCTCCTCCAATTCTGGCCTCGTGTATCCCTGGTTTTCATTGCTCCATGAGTAGCGGCCGTGCCTTCAGCTGTCTAGCTCCAAAGTTCTGGAATGCCCTTCCTAAGCATCTTCACCAGTCTACCTTGCTTTCCTCCTTAAAAGCTGCTTAAAACCTACTTCCTTGACCAAGCTGGTTCTGTGCCAGATTTTGTCTGATAATACTCCTGTGAAGTGCCTTGAGATGTTTCACTACAGTGCATTGCTTATATAAATTCAAGTTTTTGTTGCTCATATAAACATTTCAAATTCATGTTAACTCTTTACACTTCAGATATATTACTCGTCAGTGATGCAGAAGGTAAATACAGCATGCAGTGCTGGTGAACCATACAGATCAGTGAGGTCCCAGGTTCAATCCCTGGTCTGTGCGAAGTTAGCCAATCTTCTTCTTGTGCTACCAATGGACTTGGTGTCTCTGGGACAAAGGTGGTAAGATTCAGTCAGTCTGCAATTGGCAAGCATGTGAGGGTAATTTTAACTTCGGGAGATACTGTAAAATGGTCGTTATTGAATTGAAGGCATCGCAACTACAATACAGTACACTTTACCCTAAAGAACTGTTCCAGGATGATAAGAAGTGTGTATTGTCTGTAGGTCCCTACATGTTGAGTTCCCTATCTCAGCAGTGCTGCCAGGAGGACATGCTGAGCAGGTTCTAGGACCTTCGAGAGATGAAGGGATAACTATCCTCAGGCCTACCATCATGCACTACCTAGCAGCTGGTTCCAGAGCAGCAATGGCAGAGTTCTGGGACTGGCTAGGGAACAAAGCTTGTCTTGGTTAAGGGAAACAAAAAGCAGGTAACTTTCAAAGGAGAATTGGATATATACTTAAAAATGAAACATTTGCATGACTATGGGGAAGGAGCTGGGTAGCGGGACGAATTGGACAGTTCTGTCAAAGAGCCTGTAAAGGCATGATGGGCCGAATGGTCCCTTTATGTACTGTATGGTTTTATGTCCCCATCAAATGGAAGTCATAGTAGCAAAATAAAATAGAGAAAACAGAGGATAAAGGCAAAGTGCAGTGATGTCCATAGGCACTGTCACTTATTCATTAATTTCCATCAAGAAAATGAACCTGCCACCTCTACCCAGCGGCGTACACATGACTCCACTGTGTAGTTGACTCTTAATGGCCTCTGAAATAGTCCACCATAAATATAATTACTAGGAGGCCCATCATTATCGTCTCAAGGTAACTAGGCAAGAAGGTGCAGCCTGGTCAGCGTTGTCTACATCCCAAGAGAAAGTTATTTAAACAAAGTTGACAGAATTCCCGGCACAAAAAGCAAGGTTAACTACAGTCCAGTATTCAAAGAAATTAAGAACTTTTTTTATGAAGATGCTTCTATATTTTTTGTTAAGTATTTTTTTGAGGACTCATATTTAAATTGTGGAGATGGATTCATTGGAAGGCTGAAGATTTCATAAATTCTGGGATTTGCTTTGTTGTTGACAGTTCACTGAAACGACAGCAAGATGTTGAAAACAACCTGTGCTGGAAATCATGTCCTTTAAGCTCAATAAACAACAGAAACCTTGGTGACCTGGGAGAGGTGTTTACAGAAAAGCCGCATGCCAATGCTTATCGAGGCCAAGAGGTTGACTTTCTGTTTGGGGGTTGGATATTATTTTCAGTTATGTTGGGGTGTGAACTGTTTTGAAGACAGTTGGTGTTTTGCCTGCCAAGGAAAAAGAAACACCCAGCTCAGCTCTTTCTCTACCTCTTTGAAGAAATCCTGCAAAGATCCAGTGTGAGAGATCTAAAATCCCTGGTGCTGCATAGCTCCTGAGAAGCTGGAAAAACCTGCCAGAGTAATTCTCAATGCTGCCTGAAAAAAACTGCTTTAGAACAGATCCCAGTGACTCGTTTCCGTCTACCCGGACGCCAGACCAAAAGGGACAATTGACTTCCCTCCATATCTTCTCTTTTTATCTTCAAGAGTTAGCAAGTATTTGGCCAAAGAATTATTATATTGTTTTTTTTTCTGTAACAGACATCTGCAGAGAGAATTTCTGCATTTTTTTCAGTGTGTGATTGAGTGTGTGTGGGGCGAATTTTAAAAGGGAACTTTCATATTTCAATCTGTGTGTTAATGCTTTGCTTCGTTACTGGTTATGTCTTGCTTTATAACTAACTGATAATTTTGTTGTTTATTTTGTGGTCTATTTTATTCTAGGATAAAGAGTAGAACATATGATTGACCAAATTGGTAACTCAGTAAACATTTAAATATATGTTGTGACCAGTGGAGAAGTGGAACTAGAAAAGACAGTGCACTCCTCCCATCTTGGTCTTAACACTTTCAGTTGGAGACAGTGATGACTTTTAGGAACATGGATGAAAACATTGTGAAATGTGAGTGGGTTAACAGGTAGCCATTGCTCAGTAGTTGCACTCTCACCTCTAAGTTAGAAGGTCTTAGGTTCAAAGTCCTAGTCTAGATACCTGAATGCACAATCTAGGCTGATGCTACAGTGCAGTACTGACAGAGCTGTCTTTTGGATGAGATGTTAAACTGAGGCCCTGCCTTCCTTGTGAGGTAGTTGCAAACAATCCCATGGTACTGTCTTGAAGAAGAGTAGAGGAGTTCTCCACTGGAAAAGAAGCAGTGCTTGCATTATCATCTTTTACTCCTTGTCCTTTTATAACATTCTACAACGTGCAAATCCTCCAATCTCCTATGTAATTTTTTGCTTGATCTATGTGACTTTCCTTTGTACTATATTCTTCAGCACACATATTTCCACACCACGGCAGGCTATGCACAAGGACAGGAGGGCAAAAGAGGAAATAAAGTGAAAGATTAGCATCAAAATATGGAGTAAGATGTTTCGTTCAGTTTGTGGTTTCATGAATATCAGATGTCTCTCCTGAAACTCAAACTAACTCAGAGTTGAACTGAAAGCAGACAGCAGGCTGTGTGACTCTGCAATCTTTTTTGTTTTTTTTTGTCACTTTTGCTGACTTTCCTTTAGGTCACTGCAGATCTTAACTTGTGATGTGAGATCAATGTCACGCGAAGGTGACCAAATAGGAAACTCCATATAGGAAGGAAGGAAATGCAGACTTCACTGAAGTGCTCAGGCGCTCATTACAGTGTCCACTCTCACTATAGTATTCGCTCTCACTATAGTGTTCAGAACTTTACTTTGGTATTTAGAATTTCACTGTATTTTTCAAAACCCCCATAGTATTCAGAGTCTCACTGCAGTATTTGAAGTCTCACTATGGTGTTCCGAGTTTCCCTGTAGTGCTCACCCTCACTGCAATGTTCAGACTCACTGGGCTAAATTTTATTGGGCCCCCTTGGGATGGGAATGGGGTGGGCGGCCCATAAAATTGTGTCAGAAGGCAGGTGGGTGTAGAGTGCCTGTCGCCTTCCTGACGCCTTCTAATTTAGTCCATGGGCGGGGAAACCCGAGGACAGCATTCCCGCCGCAAGCCAATTGAGGCCTTTAAGTGGCCAATTAATGGCCACTCAAGGGCCTCTTCCTGCCTCTGCCTCAATTTAATGGAAGACGGAAGAGCCCGCCGCAACAGGGAGATACCACCAATTAAATTCTGGCGGCCTCCTAGCCAGGTCGGGGGTCCCTCCTTTGGTAGCAATACAAGGCCCCCGGAGGGCCACCCTGGCAGTCATTGCTGCACCCCACCACCCCTGCCCCCATCCCCAAGGAAGAATCCCCCACCATCACCAACTCCATCCTCCACCCCATTTCCAGGGCTGCCTGGATGGGCCCAGCAATCCTGAGCCCACTCACCTGTCCTGGGTCTTCTCTCTCCTCGATGCTGCAGGGCTTCCTACAGTACCACTTGCCACTTCACCCGGTGCCACTTCCAAATGGCGAACAGATCTTGGAGGAGGGAGCTGATCCCTTAAAGAGACAGCATCCCTGATGGCTGGCAGGTAATTGCCTGCCCGTCTTGTAATTGCAATGGGGATCCGATGGAAGCCCAAGGTAGTGTCTCCACCCACCTTCCAGCCCGCTGCCAGGACTCCCGTTTCCATAACAAAATTCAGCCCACTGTGGTGTTTAGTCCTGTAATGTTTTGAGAGCTAGTGCTATCTTTGTTGTCAGTTGATTCAAATGATAACAATCTAACCTCTGGCTGATGGCTATGGGTTTATACCCCACTTCAGGATTAATTATAACACATTAATTGTTGATCTGCTTAAGATGAGACAACACAACAACAGCCTATGAGTTGAACCAGTAAATATCTAGTCTGTGTGGCTTGCTACCACAATGGGGCCTCGATGATGCTCCCCTTAAGTTAAACTGGGCTGCACCAGATC
The DNA here is from genome assembly GCF_036365525.1 of Heterodontus francisci. Lineage (NCBI taxonomy): Eukaryota > Metazoa > Chordata > Chondrichthyes > Heterodontiformes > Heterodontidae > Heterodontus > Heterodontus francisci. The sequence goes on along the minus strand of NC_090403.1, from coordinate 23,074,175 downwards.
TAGCTTTATTTGGCCCAGTATTAGTATTAGAAGTATGACAACACAGAGTACAACTGCCTACAGGTTCACTTCGAAGTGGGACCGCTGTCTTATAATGTATTTCCCTTGATTCTGGCAGAGGAGCTCAAACTTTTTTTTCTCATAGGAAATGGACAATGCTAGTATAAAGGAACATAGTGAACATTCAGCCCCTTGAACCTGCTCTGTTATTTAATGAGATCATGGCTGATATGCAACCGAACTCCAAATACCTGTCTTTTCCCCTAATTCCTTAATACCTTTGCTGTAAATCTAACAGGTGAGGCTGCACTTAGTACCTATCCCTAGTTGACCTGAGAAGGTGGTAATGGACCTTCTTGCAGAACAGTTGCAGTCCTTGTGGTGCTGGTGCTCCCATGATGGTATTGGGTCAGGAATGCCAGGATTTTGAGCCAGCGATGATGAAGGAATGATCATTAATGCTCAGGTCAGCATGGCGTATGACTTGAAGAGGAACGTGGAGCTGACTGTACTCCCATGACATTGCTGCTTTTGCTCTTCTTGGTCATAAAGATTGCACAGCTTCAAAGTGAGCTTGGTGAGATAGTGTATTGTATCTTGTAGATAGTCTTTACTGCAGCCACAGTGTGCTGGTAGTGGAGGTATTAGGAACATAGGAGCAGGAGTAGGCCATCGAGCCTGCTCCACCATTCAATATGATCATGGTTGATCATCCACTTAAATGCCTTTTTCCCACACTATCCTCATATCCCCTTATGTCATTTGTATTTCAAAATCTGTCAATCTCTGCTTTACACGTACCCAATCACTGAGCTTCCACAGCCCTCTGGGATAGAGAATTCCAAAGATTCACAACCCTCTGAGTAAAGAAATCTCACCTCCTCTTTGCCCTAAGTGGCTTCCCCCTTATTTTAAAATTGTGTCCCCTGGTTCTAGACTCCACAACCAGGGGAAACATCTTACCTGCATCTACCCTGTCTATTCCTTTAAGTATTTTGTAGGTTTCAATGAGATCACCTCTCATTCTTCGAAACACTAGAGAATACAGGCCCAGTTTCCTCCATCTCTCTTCATAGGACAGTCCCACCATCCTGGGAACAAGTCTGGTGAACCTTTGTTGCGCTCCCTCTATGGCAATAATATCCTTCCTAAGGTAAGGGGACTAAAACTGCACACAGTACTCCAGGTGTGGTCTAACCAAATTTCCATACAATTGAAGCAAGACTTCACTACTCCTGTCCTCAAATCCTCTTGCAATAAAGGCTAACATACCATTAGCCTTCTTAATTGCTTGCTGCATCTGCATGTTAGCTTTCAGTGACTTATTGACAAGGACACCCAGGTCCCTTTGTACATCTACACTTTCTAATCTCTTACCATTTAAGAAATACTCTGCACATCTATTCCTCCTACCAAAGTGGATAACCTCACATTTTTCCACATTCTATTGCATCTGCCATGTTCTTGCCCACTCACTAAGTCTGCCCAAATCCCCTTGAAGCTGCTTTGCAACTTCCTCACGACACACATTCCCACCTAATTTTCTGTCATCTGCAAACTTGGCAATACTATATTTGGTCCACACATCAAAATCATTGATATATATTGTGAGCAGCTGGGGCCCAAGCACTGATTCCTGCAGTACCCCACTAGTCACAGCCCGCCAACATGAGAATGACTTGTTTATTCCCACTCTCTGCTTTCTGCCTGTTAACCAATCCTTAATCCATGTCAGTATATTACCTCCTATCCCATGTGCTTTAATTTTGCTAACCAACCTCCTGTGGGGGACTTTACCAAAAGCCTTCTGAAAATCCAAGTGTATCACGTCCACCGACTCCCCTTTATCAATTCTGTTAATAACATCCTCAAAAAACTCCAACAGGTTTGTCAAACTTGATTTTCCATTCACAAATCCATGTTGACTATGCCCAATCAGATCATTATCATCCAAGTCTCCGTTTATCAGATCCTTTAGAATTGATTCTAGCATTTTCCCAACGACTGATGTAAGGCTAACAGGTCTGTAATTCCCTGTTTTCTCTCTCCCTCCCTTCTTAAATAGTGGGGTGACATTTGCAATCTTCCAATCTATAGGCACCACTCCAGAATCTATAGAATTTTGGAAGATGATCACCAATGCATCCACTATCTCCATAGTAACCTCTTTCAACACTCTGGGATATGGAATATCAGATACTGGGGACTTATCAACCTTTAGCCCCATTAATTTCTCCAATACAACCTTCTTACTAATACTAATTTCCTTCAATTCCTCATTCCCCTAATCCCTTGGATCTCTAATTCTGGGAGATTTCTTGTATCTTCCTCAGTGAAGACAGACACAAAGTAATCATTTAGCTTCTCTGCCATTTCTCTATTCCCCATTATAAATTCCCCTGACTCTGCCTGTAATGGACCCACATTTGTCATAGCCGAACCTTTCCTTTTTACGTACCTATAGAAGCTTATACAGTCCGCTTTTATATTTTTTGCTATCTTACATTCATATTCTATTCCCTCTTTCTTTATCAGTTTCTTCATCCTCCTTTGCTGTATTCTAAAATCCTCCCAATCCTCAGGTTTACTACTATTTATGGCAACTTTATAGGCCTTTTCTTTGAATCTTACACCATCCTTCACTTCCTTTGTTATCCACGGTTGACTGTCTTTATTTTTGGGGTTTTTGTGCCTTGAGTTCTATAGAATGATGGGGTATAGATTAAATTGTCCTTGACAGAGGACAAAGGATCGGCACAACATCGTGGGCCGAAGGGCCTGTTCTGTGCTGTATTTTCTATGTTCTATGTTCTATGAAGGGACGTATAGTTGCTGTAAACTATGTAATATTTCTTGAAAGACTATCAATTGCCTATGTACTTTTAATGTATTTTCCCAACCCACCTCAGCCAATTTGCCCCTCATACCTTTATAATTTCCTTTGTCCAAATTTAACACCCTGGCTTCAGATTGAACTACCACACTTTCAAACATAATGTGAAATTCTTTCATATTATGGTCACTCATCCCTAAAGGTTCTTTTACAACAAGATTATCAATTAGCCCTTTCTCATTACATAAAACTAGATCTAAAATAGCCTGTTCGCTAGTTGGTTCCTCAACATACTGCTCTAGAAAACCATCCCTTACACACTCCAGAAACTCGTCCACCCCAGCATTAGTGCTCATTAGGTTTATCTAGTCTGTATGCAGATTGAAGTCACCCATGATTTCTGTATTATCCATGCCACATGCTTCTCTAATCTCCTGATTAATGCCATGCCCCATGCTACCACTACTGTTTGGTGGCTTATAAACAACTCCTGCCAATGTTTGCTGCCCCTTGCTATTTCTTAGCTCCACCCAAACAGATTCCGCATTTTGTTCTTCTGATCTGAGATCCTCCTTTAGTAATGTATTGATCGCATCCCTTATATTCAGTGCAACCCAACCTCCTTTTCCTTTTTGCCTGTCCTTCCTAAATTTCGAATATCCTTGAATATTCAGTTCCCAGTCTTGGTCACCCTGTAGCCAGGTATCCGTTATGGCAATTAGATCATACCCATTTACGTTTATTTGGGCCTTTAAATCATCTGCCTTGTTGTGAATGCTGTGTGCATTCAGGCAGCGTGCCCTTAACCTTGTCTTCTTGACATTATTCTGCATCCTAAGCCTAGCTGATGCTCACTTTTGTTTTGCCTGCCTTCTAATGTCACTTGCTACTTTTCTACCTCCTGTTACCAACTTTACTTCCTTCCAATTTGAGCTCCCCCTCAGATTCCCATCCCCCTGACAGCTAGTTTAAACCCTCCCCAATAGCACTCGTAAATCTCCCTGTAAGGATATTAGTTCTGATCCTGTTAAGGTGTAGCCCGTCCATCTTGTACAGGTCCCACTTGCCCCAGAACCAGTCCCAATGCCTCAGAAATCTAATGCCCTCCCTCCTACACCAATTTTCCAGCCACATGTTCAATCGATCAATCCTTCTATTCCTATGCTCACTAGCACATAGCACTGGGAGTAATCCTGCGATTACTGCTTTGGAGGTCCTGCTTTTTAATTTCCTTCCTAACTCCCTAAAATCTGCTTTCAGGACCTCATCCCTCTTCCTACCTATGTCATTGGTACCAACATAAACCAGGACCTCTGGCTGTTCACCCTCCTCCAGAAGGATGTCCTGCAGCTGCTCCGTGACACCCTTGTTCCTTGCACCCGGGAGGCAACACACCATCCTGGAGTCACGTTTAATGCCGCAGAACTGCCTGTCTGATCCCCTGACTATCGAATCCCCTATCGCTATTGCTCTTCCACACTTCTTCCTCCCTTCCTGTACAGCTGAGCCACCCGTGGTGCCACAGACTTTGCTCTGGCTGCACTCGCCCGAGAAACCATCGCTCTCACCAGTTTCCAAAATGGAAAGCTGATTAGCAAGCAAGATAGACACAGGGGACTCCTGCACTGCCTGCCTGGTTCTTTTAGACTGCCTGGCGGTCAACCATTCCCTCTCTGCCAGCATGCTCCTAACCTGCGGTATGACCACCTCCGTAAACATGCTATCCACATAGTCCTCTGCCTTGCAGATGCACAACAGTGACTCCAGCCACCCCTCTAGTTCTGAAACCCAGAGCTCAAGTTTCTACAGCCAGTGAGACTTCCCGCAGATGTGTTCGTCTGGGACACAAGGTGCGTCCATGACTTTCTACATACCGCAGGATGTACATTCCACTTGGCCAAGCTGACCTGCCATAACATAACTTTTAAAATGTTTTATTACAATGAGAAGTAAAATAACTTACCAGTTACTCACCAATCAATTTCTTACCCGTACCGAAGAGAGAGGCAGCTGAAAAAAGGTGGAAGAAAGAAAGAAAGGAGCCCCTTCCTCACACACCAAACTCCCACTTTACACTCTGTGCACTCAAATTTATTTTCTTCTTAATTTATAGTTCCCCTCCTTACCGAACTCCCTCAATTGCCAAACTCCCTTCTTAATACTCTGTGCCCTCCAGCAGCACTTAATGCAGACAAGCAGCACTGAGAGTCCCCTGAATTTATACTCTGAAAACAGTGCCGTGTCAGCTCTGCTAGAGCTCTGCTACAGCTCAGAAACCAGTTTAAGTTAGCTACCTAAGTAACTAACTACAGATATTCTCAGAGTGTTCGTATACCCCTGTTTAAAACTGCAAGAAACCTAACTTACTTCTTAACTGAAACAGGAATTTCAATTAATTGCTAGATGTAAATAAAACAAAAACTAGTCTTGAGAGATTTACCCTTAAAATTCACTCACTTACCGAACTCCCTTCTTCACACTCAGGGCAGTATTGATCCATGATGTCTAATGACACGTTCTCCACTTTGTTGAGACAGCCGAGTATTAACAGAAAGCTTTTGTGTGAATGCTGCCATGTTATTAATATGTTACGAACATGGACCAAACATGAATCTAGACCATAAAAGATTACATGGTCTGAGGATGCTGCTCGAACCAGGTTCAAGGCTTTGATTTTACTCTAAATGAAAGAAAAATAACTTGCTTTTAAGTAGCACCTTTCATGGCCTCAGGACGTCCCAAATCGCTTTACAGCCAATGAAGTATTTTTAAGTGTAGTTACTGTTAGAATGTAGGGAAATGCCATAGCCAATTTGTGTGCAGCAAGCTCCCACGAACAGCAATGCAATGAATGACCAGATCATCTTTTTTAGATTATGTTGTTTGAGTGATAAATATAGGTTCATATAACAGGAGTATTCCCCTGTGCTACTACAAATAGGATCTTTTACATCCACCTGAGAGGGTAGACATGGTCTCAGTTTAACATCTCAATGGCACAGCACTCTCTCAATACTGCACTGAATAGTCAACCTAGATTATGTGGTGACATCTGCAGAGTGGGACATGAACCCACAATCTTTTGACTTAAAGGTGAGAGTGCCAAGGCTGACACTGAAATGGCTACTGATCCTCGGCTGAGAGGCTGGAAAGGCTTATCAGTTTGCCATAAATACCCAAAGAATGAACTGGGCAATTTAACACCTATGGTCTGTGTACAAAATCCAGACAATAAACCTTAGGGAAGTGGATCAATGCAGATCATCTTGATTCAAGATGAACAGGATCTTTATGGGATTGTATATAAACATAGTATGTGCCAGGGAAGGATGGCACTATCAATCTGGATTACTCCAAGACTCCTAGAAAATACCAATACAGACTGTTTCATAGAAACGAAAGGGAAAAAGTTCTGGAAACCTGAAATCAAAACAGATAATGCACAGGACGTCCATCCTCCCACAGTGCTGTTAGGGAGGGAGTTCCAGATTTTGACCCTGCAGTATGAACGAACAGTGATATATCTCCAAGTACGGATTGTGTGTGACTTGGAAGGGAACTTGGAGGTGGTGTTGTTCCGAGGCACCTGCTGCCCTTGAGGCACCTTTAGGTGGTAGAGGTCACAAGTTTGAGAGATGCTGTTGAAGAAGCCTTGACGAGTTACTGCAGTGCATCTTGTAGATGGTAATCTAATCTGTATTTGGTGGCATTGGCTGTGGGGTGAATGTTGGATCAGCCATCGGGAGAACTTATTTAAATAGTGCAACGGATCTTTAATGTCCACCTGAACGATCAGAAAAAGTAAGCAGGGTGACTGTTTAACATCTCAGGTGAAGGATGACACATCTGACAATGAAGCATTTTCTCAGTATTGCACTGAAGGATCAGCTAAAGCCCTGGAGTATGGGTTGAACTCACGACCTCCCTGCTCAGTGGTGAGACTGCTCAGTAAAATTCATCATTTAAGTTTCTGGACAGGAAGAGGTGGTTTTGATTCTGGGACATTTATATGTAAATGTAACATTGCATCTTGTGTAGATGATAAATTAAATCCAGGTATTTTGAACTACCTGTATTTAAACAGGCAGAATTCTTTCGGATATGAATCTCTTTTTGTAGTATTGAGAATGATGGTTGGAAAGGAATGTTTAGCCTGAGATAATATTTAGCTCCCCCTCCCCTAAACTGGTCAAAGAAAGACAGGCATAGGCCCTGGTGAACTGTGCTTTCAGTCTACCCTTAAGCATGGTGGAGATTCTCTCTCATCCTCCTTAGGACTTAACCTGTATAGTGTCAAGTTTTCCATTGTTTGTCCTTCTCCTCTCCATCTTTTTCCTCCTCTATTGAGAATCCTTACATGCAATTCCTTATCGCTTATTACGATGAGTGCATGTTGCAACAGCATCCAAGTGGAAAGACCAGAGAAGCTGGAAATTGTTCTTCTTAAAGCAGAGAAGGTTAAAGGGAGATTTCATAGAGTAATTCAACATTATGAGGGGTTTTGATAGAGTAGACAGGCAGAATCTGTTTCCACTGCAGGAGGGTTAGTATCCAAAAGACACAGATTTAAAATAGTGAGCAAAAGAGCAAGGGGAGATGAGGAGCATTTATTTTAAATGTAGCAAGTTATTATGATCTGGAATGCACTGCCTGAAAGGGAGGTGGAAGAAGATTCAAGAGTAACTTTCAAAAGGGAATTGGATAAATCCTTGAAAAGGACTATGTGACGAGAGCAGGCGAGTGGAAATAATTGGATAGCTCTTTCAAAGAGCCAGCACAAGCACGATGGGCCAAATAGCCTCTTTCTGTGATGTATGATTCTATAAGATCATCAGATCTATCCTTCCTGTAACATTATTAATTCCACCTTGTGTTTGAATACATTCATTTTCTAGCACGCGCTGTTCTCTGTTCAGAAAGATGAAGAAATACAAAATTTCCCAAAAACTGCAGTGATCACTTTTATTTTAGTCACTGATTCCTCAAACTTGAAGAGTTCAAGAGAAAAATAAACTAGCAAGACCTTGGCAGGTTTTGGGTTAAGTTCATTCACCCTCCAGACACTTCCTAATTCTAAGTAGCATGTGCAATGGTCAGTCACTCAGCCTTGTGCAGATATTTTCAGCATGACTGCCTGGGTGAGGAGCTGTTCAGGGACGTCAAACAGAAATTTTGGCTCATTTGTGAAAATCTCTTTCCCATGACATTTAAGTCTTAGCAGGGGCTGGGTGAACTTCATGCCAGTAGGGCAGATTAATTTTTGTTCAGACAATAACAATTTGAGCATTAAAGCCTGTCACAGAATGTGTACAGTTTCTTAGAGGAGCAGATTAAACCCATGATTGAGGGGGGCAGTCATTAGACAGATGAGTCTTAACCCTCATCTCATCACAGCAGCTGAAAAAGAACCCATCGTACAGCTAGTCAGTGACCAAAGACAATAAACCAGAATTTGCTGGGATAATAGTGGCGAGTTAAATGCACATGCTGTTATTAGTGTTTAAAGAAAGTCAGCAATTTGTGGCGAGCAAGAGACATGCTTTTAGTTACGAGTTGCCACAAAATGTTGGACAATTTGCACTGCTCCGCTGTTAGCCTTGCAAAAAACCAGAGCTGGCTGCAAATATCCCCATGAGTGTCAAATTGCTGCATTCGGTCTGTTAAAATGAATTAAACTCACCACTGAAAATTAGGGAAGGTATTTAATGACTTAAGGACCCTTTTAATGGTGAGATTAAAGTTCCTTCAATCCCACTCAACCTCAGAGGCCTCAAAAGGGAACAATTGAAACTGTGGAGTCTCACTTCTGTCAGTAGTAAATTGTTTCTAGAGGTTTTACAAATAGAAAAAAAACGTACTTTTCCTTTCTGTCTTTTTTCTCGCTCTTTTAATCCAATCTTTCTTTCCCTCTGTCTATTTCTATTCTTGTATCTAATTTGACTCTAATTCACTCCATTTCCTTTTTTGTTATTCCTCTATTTGTTTGTCTACCTTTGAATCTTATTGGTTAAGGAGATGGACTGTTGGTCCCAGCGAACGCCAAGGTCCCAAATGTCATTTTGATTTTGTCGCACCATTACCAGCTCACACTTCCAGCACTTTACGGGGAACATATGAACATTGGAGCAGGAGTAGGCCATTTGGCCCTTCAAGACTGCTCCACCATGGCTGATCTGATTGTGGTCTCAACTCCACTTTGCTGTCTGCTCCTCATAACCCTTGACTCCCTTGTCTATCAAAAGTCTATCTAACTCAGTCCAGAATAAATTCAGTGACCCAGCCTCCACTGTTTTCTGTGGAATTCTCTTCCCCAACCCTTGGAGAGAAAACATTACTCCTTATCACCGTCTTAAAAGGGAGACCTCTAATTTTTAAACTGTGTCCTCTAGTTCTAGACTACCTCACAGGGGGAAACATCTTCCCAGTATTCACCCTATCAGAAAGAGCTGGCAGATTTCTGACCTTGTCCAAAGCTTGCCCTTTCACAGCTACCAGAGCTGGAACGGGGCCATTGCTATGGGAGTTCAGCTCAATTACAATAGCCCTGGGCACCTCAGATACTCAGCAGGATTTAGGGTCATTTCCAGTGTACAGTGGGTGCAACAAAGAGTCACCAGACTGATTCCTGGGATGAGAGGGCTGGCCTATGGGGAGAGATTGAACAGAATGGGCCTATATTCTCAGAAGTTTGGAAGAATGAGATGTGATCTTATTGAAATGTATAAAATTCTTAGAAGGGTTGACAGGATAGAGGCTGAGAGGCTCTTTCACCTGGTTGGAGAGTCTAGAACTAGGAGTCACATAGGCCCAATTTTAAATCTGTGTTAGTGAATACGTTTTGAATGAGTTAAAATCGGGGCAATGGGGCTGGGTTGGAGATTGGTCCCCTGATAGCTGGGTTGGAGGTGGGGGAGCTGGGAAAATAGGGGGGAGCGTCAGGATGTCTCCCCAACACATTCCTGCTGCCGGGGGACTTTCCCAGAGGCAAGCTGGGAATCGTATTGACTGCCAACTCCAAGAAGGCGGGCATCCAATATCTACGTTTGATAAGGCAATTTTGCGCCCTCGCCTGCATTCTGCGGCTGGCGGAGTGGCCCATTGCAACATATGGAATCCGCCAGCTCAATGGAGATGGCTTCCCTGTCTGGCTGGGGGGTCATCGGAGCCAGAGGCTCCATGCTCCAGTGACAGGGCTGCGAGCATTAAAGGCCACAATCAAAAGCAGCAGAGAGTTTTCCCCTTCATCCCTGTGGACCTGCTGCCCTAGATTTTGTTTATTTCTGCATTGTTGTGCAGACCAGCGAGGGTACCTCCATGTTGAGGCACCCTTGCTGTCCTTGATCTGCCTCAGCAATGCCCACCACTGCTGGTGGGGCTGCCGAGGCTCCCAAGCTGGCAGCCCTCTGATTGCACCTACAGCAATGAGAGCCCACCTGCCATCCTTAATAGGATGTCGAATGCTGCTCCTGGAAGATTGTGCCACTGGTCTCAACGCCAGCAAGTGCGGGCTTGGGACCCCCATTTGGTCCCAAAATCAGAGTCCTGAAACCCGTGACTAAGTCCATCCCACAGTCTCAAGATATGCGATTGGCCATATTGGACTGAGATGAGGAGAAAATTCTTCCCTCAGAGGGTTGTGAATCTTTAGAATTCTCTACCACAGAGGGCAGTGGATGCTCAGTCGTTGAGTATATTTAAGACTGAGATCAATAGGTTTTTGGGCACTAAGGAAATCAAAGGATATGGGGATCGGGTGGGAGAATGGATGGTTGTGGATCAGCTGTGATCTTATTGAATGGTGAAGCAGGCTCGAGCACACAATAACATGTATTAATAGAGTCACCATTCCGTGAGGCAGGGCGAAATGGTACTGCATGAGTGATACCTGATAATGCCATTGAGTCCTGACATAGCTCAACATTCACAAGTAAGGTTGCCAACCCTCCAAGATTGTCCTAGAATCTCTAGGATTTAAAGACTAATCTCCTGGACACTGTTGGGAGCAACTTGTGAGAAAAATCTTAGGGGCATTAAAAACATTGTAGGTGTTCTTTACTTTCTTCGAACACTTTTGTTTCTTCGTTATAAATATCTTGGAGATGGGCTTGACTGGGAACAGGACTGTTGGAGGTGGGATATCATGTGATGAAACCTCCAGGAATGCATCCAACTAGAGTTTGCAACCCTAACATTGGATGGCCATTGTGTTGATTAGTTACTTTATCCATCCATCTGCCTGTTACTGATTTGTGCTGTGTTTTATCACACATTAAAGTCACGTTCCATGGAGATTTAGCTGTAATGTTTAAATTGGCGGTGGGGGGGGAGGGGGGTGGAGGGGTGGAAGCTCAGGGATGAATGATTAACAAACAAATACTACATTCCTCATTCTTTATCACCTGCCTAAAATAGTGCTCAGAACAAGGTAGTATCAGCAGAGAAAATGTTCATACCTGAAGTTCACCGATGAAAAAATATACACGAAAGATATAGGGAGAGGGACAGGGTACTACAGTGATCAGCACACATTCCAAATACTTCTGGGACCTGGACTGGTATCCAGCACAGACTGATGACAGGAAAGTCTCTTCTTTCCCACAGCTATAAGGGCATTAAAGGTGTCAGCTGTGGCTTGGTGAGTAGCACTCTTGTCTCCAAGTTAGAAAGTCACGGATTTAAGTCCCACTCCAGAAACTTCAGCATTTAATCCAGGCTGAACACTGCAACACGCTACTGAGGGATGCTGCACTGTCAGAGGTGCCATCTTTCTGATGAGATGTTAAACCATTTGCCCTATCAGGTGGATATAAAAGATTCCATGGCACAATTTCAAAGCAGAGCAGGGGAGTTCTCACCAATGTCCTGACTGATCTTTATCCCTCAACGCACATCACTAAAGATAGATTATCTCATTACTGCTTGTGGGACCTTACTGTATGTAAATTGGCTGCTGGATTTCTTACATTGCAACAATGACTACACTTCAAAAATACTTCATTGGCTGTAAAGCGCTTTGAGATGTCTTGAGTTCAGGAAATGTACTATCTAAGTTCTTTTAAGTGAAAAGAATTTGGGCAGTTTTCACCACATTCACAATACAAAACTGGCCATTATCCACAGTAAAGCCACAAGTCTCAGTCAGTGGCTGGTCTGTTGCTTGGTACAGGTACCGCACTGCACTGGGGAATGAGGGTTGCAGCAGGATGCTTTTTGGAGTGGGTGTGGGGGGGTGGGGGGGGGTTAAAATGTGTGGTTATTTGATGTTGAAACCTAGTGTGACAGACTGAAAAGTGCTTAATTCCCCAACACAACTCTTCTGATCTAGAATACAGGACAGAAATCCCACCAAATACGAAAGTAGAAGAACATTGTGTGAAAATGGAGGGAAACTGTGTACTGTAATCTTGGCCTTTAATTTTGCAAGTGATAAAGCTCAAGAAAATCCCAACCTATTGAACATATACTAATTCTTCTTCTGCATGCATGTGTTATGTATGAAATGATTAATAGATTTTCTTCACCTTCTAAATAGAAGATATCAGAACTCACCAACTGGCTTTCTTACCATACGAACATACAAATTAGGAGCAGGAGTAGGCCGCTCGGCCCCTTGAGCCTGCTCTGCCATCAATAAGTTCAGGGCTGAACTGATTACTCCACATTTCCACCTACCCCCGATAACCTTTCACCACCTTGCTTATCAAATATCTATCTAACTGTGCCTCAAAAATATTCAAAAACTCTGCTTCCACCACCTTTTGAGGAAGAGAATTCCAAAGACTCACGACCCTCTGAGAGAAAATATTTCTCCTCATCTCTGTCTTAAATGGGTGACCCCTTATTTTTAATTAATGACCCTTAGTCCTAGATTCTCCCACATGGTGAAACATCGTTTCCACATCCACCCTGTCAAGACCCCTCAGGATCTTATATGTGTTAAAGTAATGCCATGTGTAGTCATTTTCTTTGTTAAATTCAAACTGCAGTTTAAGTTACCTAGCTCAGCCTGCTCAAATTCCCATCTGTTTTTTCAAATGCCTTCATGACCTCATCCTTCCCTATGTCTGTAATCTCCTGCAGCCCGACAGCCCTTTAAGATTTCTACGCTCCTCCATTTCTGCTCTCTTGTGAATCCCCGATTTTCATTGCTCCACCATTGGTGGCCATGCTTTCATCTGCACAGGTCCTGAGCTCTGGAATTTCTTACCTAAACTCCTCCTCCTCTCTACCTCTCTTTACTCCTTTAAAACAATGCTTAAAACAATGTGGGTGGTCAGAAGCTTTTTCCCAGGGTGGAAGAGTCAGTTACTAGGGGACATAGGCTTAAGGTGCGAGGGGCAAAGTTTAGAGGGGATGTGCGAGGCAAGTTTTTTTACACAGAGGGTGGTGAGTGCCTGGAACTTGCTGCCGGGGGAGGTGGTGGAAGCAGGTACGATAGCGACGTTTAAGAGGCATCTTGACAAATACATGAATAGTATGGGAATAGAGGGATATGGACCCCGGAAGTGCAGAAGGTTTTAGTTTAGACAGGCATCATGATCGGCGCAGGCTTGGAGGGCCGAATGGCCTGTTCCTGTTCTGTACTGTTCTTTGTTCTTAAAACTACCTCTTTGACCAAGCTTTTAATTGCCTGTCCTGATATCTTTATATGTGGCTCAATGTCATATTTTATTTGATAATTGCTCCTGTGAGGCAGCTTGGAATGTTTAACTAAAGGTGATATATAAATGCAAGTTGTTGTTGTTATTGTTGTAGAGTGTGAACACCTGGATTTCTCTGTGGTCTACGACCTTCATAGATGTAGGAGAACTTTCATAGAGCTCAGTCCCTGACTGGTAAATCTGTGAAGCTTGGATCGATGTTGATAGGTTTATATCCAATTTCTTTCAGTTATCAGATTAGGTATTGGTGGTAGTACTGTCACTTCTGAATTGGAAGGTAGTGGGTTTCAAGCCACACTCCAGACACCTGGGCACATAATCTAGACACTGAGGGAGTGCTGGAGATGCCAGCCTTTGGACGAGATGTTAAACCAAAGCCCCATCTGCCATCTTGGGTGGATGTAGAAGATCCTACAGCACTATTTGAAGTACAGCAGCAGAATTCCTCTGATGGCCTGGCCAATATTTATCCCTCAACTAACATTACTTAATACCGATTATCTGATCATTTATCTTATTGTTGTTTGTGGGCTTTTGCTGTGCACAAATTGGTTGCTATGTTTCCCTTACATTACAACAGTGACTACACTTCTGAAGTATTTCATTGGCTGTAAAATACTTTGGGATGTCCTGAGGTTGTGAAAGGCACTATATAAATGCAAGTTACTTTATTCTCTGTCTGTTTTTTTAACAGAGACCTCAATCCTTTGATCGTAACTTTTTTTTACTCATTCATGGGATGTGGGCATTTCATGCCCATCCCTAATTTCCCTTGCAAAGGTGGTGGTGAGCCACTTTCATGAGCCACTGCAGTCCCCGTGGTGCAGGTACACCCACAGTGCTGTTAGTGAGTGAGTTCCAGAATTTTGACCCTGCACCGATGAAGGAATGGTGGTATAGTTCCAAGTCAGGATGGTGTAGGTTGGAGGGGAACTTGCAGGTTGTGGTATTTCCATGCTGCCCTTGTTGTTTCTAGGTAGTAGAGGTTGCAGATTTGGGAGGTGCTGTTGAAGAAACCTTGGTGAGTTGCTGCAGTGCATCTTGTAGATGGAACACACGGCAGCCACGATGTGCTGGTGGTGGAGGGAGTAAATGTTTACGTTGGTGGAATGGCCCCAGCAAGCCCGCAGCCACTTACCTGAGTCTGGGGCTCCAGCGCTGGTCCCGGTGCTGGGCCTCCAGTCGTACTGCCAGCGGCCACTGCTCCCGGTGGCGCCCACGTGGGCAGTGATTTCCAGGTTATTACCACTCGCTGCATAAAAAACTTCTTCCTTACCTACCCCCTGCATCTCTTGCCCATATCCCATATGTTTTGCCAACCACTCTCTCAATATGTCCTGCCACCTTCAAAGATCGATGCACATGATTCCCAGGTCCCTCTGATCCTGCACGCTCTTTAGAACTGTGCCATTCAGTCTATTTTGCCTCACCCTATCCCTTCTGCAAAAATGCATCACCTCACACTTGTTTGCATTAAATTCCAGGTGCCACCTGTCTGCCCATTCTGCTGGCCTATCTATGTCCTATTGCAGGCGGTTCATATCATCCTCCAAGTTTGGTATCATAGGCAAATTTTGAAATTCTACTCTGTATTCCAAGATCCAAAAAAGCAATGGTCCTAGCACCTTTTGGGGAACACCACTGTCTACCATCCTCCAGTCTGAAAAACAACCATTTACCATGACTTGCTGTTTTCTGTTCTTATGTCAATTTTCATTCGAATGGGATCTTGAACTTCATAAATAGAGGTATTGAGTACAAAAGCAGGAAAGTTATGCTGAATCTTTATAAAGCTCTCATCAGGCCCCAACTAGACTATTGCGTCCAGTTCTGGTCAGCACACTTTAGGAAGGATGTGATGGTCCTTGAGAGGGTGCTGAAGAGATTTACCAGAATGTTTCCAGGGATGGGGTATTTTACTTGCAAGGTTAAGTTGTAAAAGCTGGGGTGGTTCAATCTGGAGCAAAGGAGATTGAGGGGCGAATTAATAGAAGTGTATAAGACTATGACAGGCTTCAATAAGTTAGACATGGAAAAACTGTTCCCGTTAACTGATGGTACAAGGACCAGGGGATACAGATTGAAGGTTTTGGGCAAGAGATGCAGGGGGATTGTGAGGAAGAACATTTTTACATAGCGAGTAGTAATAATCTGGAACTCGCTGCCCATGAGGGTGGTGGAAGCAGAGACAATCACTGATTTCAAAAGGAAATTGGATGGGCACTTGAAGGAAATAGAATTGCAGGACTATGGGCAATGAGCAGGGGAGTGGGACTGACTGGATTGCTCCACGGAGAGCTGGCAGGGACTCAAAGGGCCAAATGCCCTCCTTCTGTGCTGTAAATGACTCTATGATCGAACCTTGAGGAACACCACTGCCTACCACCCTCCCGTATGAAAAACCATTTTCCACGACTCGTTGTTTTCTGTTCTTAAGCCAATTTTTTAAAATTTAAGTTGACATTGACTCTTCTATCCCATGAGCATCAGTTTTGTTCACCAACCTTTTATTTGGTACTTTGTCAAGCGTCGACTTAAAGTTCATATCGACACCATCCATTGCCTTACCCTCATCAACATTCTCTGTAACTTCAACAAAAAATTCAATCAGATTTGTCAAACATGATTTGCCTTTTACAAATCTGTGCTGGCTATCCTTAATTAACTCAAACCTCTCCAAGTGCCTGTAGATATTATTTCCCTGATTATTGTTTCTAAAACCTTACCTACCACTAATGTTAAACTAACCGGCCTGTAGTTACTCGGAATTTCACATTTGCCATTCTCCAATCCTCTGGCATCTCCTCCGTATCTAGGGAACACTGGAAAATTATGGCAAGGCCTGCCCTTTCCCTTTGGCTCTGCAAAATCTTTCTCTGCAGATAATTCTCCAATTGCCTTTTGAAAGCCATGATTGAATCTGCCTCCACCACACTCTCAGTCTTTACATTTCAGATCCTAAACACTTACTCCGTAAAAAAGTTTTCCTTCAAGTCACCTTGGGTTCCTTTGCCATTCACCTTGAATTGGTGTCCTTTGGTTCTCGACCCTTCTGCCAATGGAAACAGTTTCTCTCTATTCTGCCCAGATCCCTCATTACTTTGAACACCTCTATCAAATTTCCTCTCAACCTTCTCTTCTTTAAGAAGAACAACACCAGCTTCTCCAATCTATCCATGTAACTGAAGTCCCTCATCCTTGGAACTATTCTCGTGAATCTTTTCTGAAGCCTTCACATCCTTCCTGAAGTGTGTTGCCCAGAATTGGGCACAATACTCCAGTTGAGGCCGAACCAGTATTTTTCAAAGGTCCACCATAACTTCCCTGCTTTTGTACTCCATGCCTCTATTTATAAAGCCCAGAATCCCGAATGCCTTATTTACCACTTTCTCAACCTCTCCTAGCACCCTCAATGATTTATGCACATGCACCCTCAGGTCCCTCTGCTTTTGTACTCCTTTCAGAATTGTACCCTTTATGTTATGTTGCCTCTCCTCATTCTTCCTACCAAGATGTGTCACTTCACACTTCTCTGCATTAAATGTAATCTGCCACATGTCCGTCCATACCTTCAGCCTGTCAATGTCCTCTTGAAGTTTATCACCATCCTCCTCACAGTCCAAAATACTGTCAAGTTTTATGTCATCAGCAAATTTTGAAATTGTGCCCTGCACACCCAAGTCTAGGTCTTAGTATATTAGGTGTTAGTTATCTAGTCCTGCCTCCACATCTCTTCATTAATTTATTTGAATAGGTTTTGTTAGCATGTGCCTGATTGGCCTTTATTATAAAAGGAGTACAGTGTATCCAACAGGTACAGGGGGTAGAGAATGTGGAAAAGGCTGATAGATCAATAATCCCTGCAGAAGCATCAATGGTGGCCTTGAGAGCCTGCAGCCTGGATTGTCCCATCTTTCTGGCGAAAGAGGGCAGGATTATAATGGGCGTCTAGCAGCAGTGCCTCAAAGTGGGGGGAATCAGATAAAGAGAAGGTATGTAGCATAGATTCAGACAAGAAAGCTATGCTGATCCCAACACCCAGTCTGTGCATGTCCCTTAAAGACAATGCATACCATATGCACTGTCAGTAACCTACTATTTTTCTTGTTTTTAATATGTAAGGAACTTTTTTTTATTTTAATTCCTTTGAATTCTACAACTTACCACAAGAGCTAAGGTGTACACGATTGCAGGTGTTTAACCTTGGGCAATAAAAGTCTGCTGAGGATCACCTGGGCAATGTACTCCTGTGCAGATCACCACATGAAGCCTTTGTTATTAGTGGGAGACTAAGGGTGTGTTTTAATACTTACAGCTTTATCTGCGAATGGAGCATTAACCCTTCCAAGACAGAACATCTTTGAAAACAGATATATTTTCTGCAGTGGACCATCTCCACTCATTGGGTGCAGTTTTGACATTGATTGATAATGGAAAATGGGTGATATTGGACCAGATGCCCATTACACATCTCTGGAAATGTTCATTTCCATTGATCTCAAAACTGGGACACTCCGATATCGCCTGTTTTACAATATTGTCAAAATTCAAAATTACACACATAAGTGTCATTTCTCTCTATTTCTGATCTCTTTCTAACTGATTTGCTCTTTATACCAGACCATCCACACACATCCCCATGCATGGTATACTGTCCCCCATACACTATTTACTCTACATACACAATGTATCATTACCACACATAGTGCACCATCTGCACAAATCACAGAGACTGCTAGAAAGCAGAATTATAGACACATGTGGAGCCACAGAAGATTTATTTATACAGAATATGACACAAGAGTCTACATGCGATACATTCTGAGTGCACTGAAAGCATATAAAGCCAAGAGGCAGTGAGTCATGCTCTTCTGTATAATGATTTATTTGGTATAATATATAATTTTGTTGCCTTTTTCTGATCAAACCAGGACAAGCAACTGTTAACTCTTGAATACTCTGTGTACATCACATGACAGGAAGCGGAGTGCTTTAAAGCGATTGAGATAACAATATCATTTGACAGAAAGACAGAATTTTACTGGGAAACAACACAGTAAATTGGACAGCCCCGAAAATGCGCGTGGGGACTGCAATTTGTGATTAGCCTATGCCTGTTGATTGAAATGCAGACGCACGGCAACTTCATGCTGCCTGTTCATTAGAATAATTACTGCGTGCAGCCAGTGCTAACCACGCTGTTCATTGGCCACACACATCAGCAGGGTGCACAAAATCCTAACTTGCTAGCCCTTCTGAAAGCTAGCCTGCACCTTTTAAAGGATTAGTGCCTTGTGCTGGGGCAGGTGCTGGCAGTCATGTAGGAAGTGAATCTGCCCTAGAAAACAGTGAAGAATGGCACAACATGGGGAAACGTTTGGACACTGCACTGGAGGCAGTGGAAAAGAAGAGACATGTCCTGTATCCGCAGTAGGTGGGGTGAGTGGGGGCGGGGCGGGGAGATGCAAGAGGCCCTCCAGACAGACTCAAAAGGCAGTAGGAGCAGATAACCACTGAGGTCAATGCCAGGAATCTAGCCTGAGGACCTGGATGCAGAGCCCCAAGGAGGTCAATAACCTCACATGAGTGGTCAAGGTTAGTGAATGTATCTTCCAATGCCATATCCCACCAACTGCACCACAAGCCTCAGACATTCCTCAATTCACCACACCCTCAGCATTCACCTGCCAACAAACTTTATTAATCAAAACACATACCTATTCATATATTGCACCACATCCTCACGCACTTAACACTGCTATTCAATCATGACAGACACATCACCAAACACATTGCAACCCATTCACTGACTAACTGGAGGGGAACAAGCATGCCTGCATGTCCTAACCCCCCTGGAGGAGATGCAGCTGGCCATTATTGGAACAGCAATTGCTGAGCTTGTGGCCAGTGGCGGGGCTGGAACTATCCTCAAACCTAATGCTAGTTCCCACATCCCACTTCCCCCTCATCCCACAATCTCTTCTGATTTCCAAGTTGCAGATGGTATAAACATGCATCTCTTAATTTCCCCCTCCACTCCACTCCCCTCACCACAACCTTACCTTTGTGCCTTTCTCCTTTCAGATACTCAAGAAATGCAACTTGGCCAGGCTGTAGAGAAACAGCAAGAAGGCAGTGATGCCAGAGACACACCATCACTCAATTTCACACTGACAGCCACCAGCTGACACTGTGTGCAATATAAAGGATAGCATAAAGGTGGAATCTGCACATTCTGAGACATCGAACATGAGTTGCCTGCAGCAAGGGCAGGGGTAGTGCAGTTACCAGTTTGCCGGAGGGCAAGCTTGCAAATGGGTTCTGTTGTGGAGGACTCAAATGAGGACTTTGATGTGGCAGACTACAGAAGAAGGCTGAGGGCTATGCACAATCAGATGCTTGGTGCATTGGGAAGCCTGCGTGTAATGTCCAGGAGCCTGGAGGAATCCAGCTCCAACTTGACACAGGGCTTTGTGCAGAATGTGGAGCCCATCCTTTCCAGCATGGAAGTGGTGGCCAACTCCATTAATATTTGTGGATCCAACCATGATGCAATGTCTGATGTGTCAGCTTCCATTGCAGCACATGCAGCTCCCAGCAGAGTGCTGCAGTGGAAGTGTAGACTGAAATTATGCAAGCTCAGACTGCTGCCATCATGACTGCAGATACCAGAGTTCAAAAGGTCTTGCAGGGTGTCACAACAATCTGTCCACCAACAGATTACAAGGATTTCTGAGGTGCTGTTCAAGGGAGTGGCAAGGAGTCTTACTAGCAAGGGAGATGAATTGAGGGCATTGATTAGCACATGGGATTATGATTAATTGATTTAATTGCTATCACAGAGACATGGTTGAGGGAGGGGCAGGACTGGCAGCTCAATATTCCAGGGTATAGAATATTCAGGTGTGACGGGGAGGGGATAAAAGAGGAGGTGGTATTGCACTGTTGATCAAGGAGTCAATTACTGCAGTAAGGAGGGATGATATCTTAGAAGGCTCCTCAAATGAGGCCACATGGGTAGAACTTAAAAACAAAAAGAGGGCAATCACTTGGCTGCGAGTGTACTACAGGCCTCCAAACAGTCAGAGATAGAGGAGCAGATATTTTTATTTTTTATTTATTTAGAGATACAGCATTGAAACAGGCCCTCCGGCCCACCGAGTCTGTGCTGACCATCAACCACCCATTTATACTAATCCTACACTAATCCCCTATTCCTACCACATCCCCACCTGTCCCTATATATTTCCCTACCACCTACCTAAACTAGGGACAATTTATAATGACCAATTTACCTATCAACCTGCAAGTCTTTGGCATGTGGGAGGAAACCGGAGCACCCGGAGAAAACCCACGCATACTCAGGGAGAACTTGCAAACTCCACACAGGCAGTACCCAGAATTGAACCCGGGTCGCTGGAGCTGTGAGGCTGCGGTGCTAACCACTGTGCCATTGTGCCGCCCATAATGTAGGCAAATCTCAGAGAGGGGTAAAAATAATAGGGTAATAATAATAATAGTAGGGGATCTCAACTTCCCCAATATCAACTGGGATACATTTAGTGCAAAAGGCTTAAGGGGGGCGGAATTCTTAAAATGCTTACAGGAGAGCTTTTTGAGCCAGTATGTAGAAAGTCCTACAAGAGAAGGAACAGTACTCGACCTAATCCCAGGGAATGAAGCCGGACAAGTGGTAGAGGTGTCAGTGTGGGAGCATTTCGGGAATAGTGACCATAACTCTGTAAGAGTTAAGGTAGTTATGGAAAAGGACAAAGACGGACCGGAAATAAAGGTGCTGAATTGGGGAAGGCCGATTTCAGTATGATAAAACAGGATCTGGCCAAAGTGGACTGGGAACAGCTACTTGTAGAAAAATCTACATTAGACCAGCGGGAGTCATTCAAAGAGGGAATAGTGTGAATTGAGTGCCAACATGTACCCGTTAAGGTGAAGGGTAGGACCAACAAGTCCAGGGAACCCTGGATGTCAAGGGATATAGAAGATTGGATAAGGAAAAAAAGGAGGCTTCTGGTAGATTTGGAGCACTGAAAACAGCAGAGGCACTAGAGGAGTATAGAAAGTGTAGGGGGGTACTTTAAAAAGTAAATAGGAGAGCGAAGAGGGGACATGAAAAAACACTGGTGGGCAAGATAAAGGAAAATCCGAAGGCATTTTATAAGTATATTAATGGCAAGAGGATAAGCAGGGAAAGAGTAGGACCCATTCGGGACCAAAGTGGCAATATGTGTGTGGAGCTGGAGGATAGAGGTGAGGTTTTAAATGATTACTTTTCACCTGTGTTCACTATGGAGAAAGACGATGTAGGTGCAGAGATCAGGGAGGGGGATTGTGATATACTTCAACATATTAGTATTAAAAGGGAGGAAGTATTAGCTGTTTTAATGGGCTTAGAAGTGGATGAATCCCCAGGCCCAGATGAGATGTATCCCAGGCTGTCATGTGAGGCAAGGGAGGAGATAGCAGGGGCTCTGACACAAATTTTCAAATCCTCTCTAGCTACAGGAGAGGTGCCAGAGGACTGGAGGACAGCGAATGTGGTACCATTATTCAAGAAGGGTAGCAAAGATAAACCAGGTAATTACAGGCCGGGGAGTCTAACATCAGTGGTAGGGAAACTATTGGAAAAATTTCTGAGGCACAGGATTAATTTCCACTTGGAGAAGCAAACATTAATCAGGGATAGTCAGCATGGCTTTGTCAGGGGGAGATCGTGTCTAACTAACTTGATTGAATTTTTCAAGGAGGTGACTAGATGTGTAGATGAGGGTAAAGCAGTTGATGTAGTCTACATGGACTTCACTAAGGCTTTTGATAAGGTCCCACATGGGAGATTGGTTAAGAAGGTAAGAGCCCATGAGATCCAGGGCAATTTGGCAAATTGGATCCAAAATTGGCTTAGTGGCAGGAGGCAGAGGGTGATAGTCGAGGGTTGTTTCTGCAAGTGGAAGCCTCTGACCAGTGGTGTACCGCAGGGGTTGGTGCTGGGACCCTTGCTGTTTGTAGTGTACATTAATGATTTAGACGTGAATATAGGAGGCATGATCAGTAAGTTCGCAGATGACACGAAAATTGGTGGTGTTGTAAATAATGAGGAGGAAAGCCTTAGATTACAGGATGATATAGATGGGCTGGTAAGATGGGCAGAGCAGTGGCAAATGGAATTTAATCCTGAGAAGTGTGAGGTGATGCATTTTGGGAGGACTGACAAGGCAAGGGAATGTACAATGGATGGTAGTACAGAAGTACTAGGAAGTACAGAAGGTCAGAGGGACCTTGGTGTACTTGTCCATAGAACAAAGAACAAAGAACAAAGAAAATTACAGCACAGGAACAGGCCCTTCGGCCCTCCAAGCCTACGCCGATCCAAATCCTCTATCTAAACCTGTCGCCTATTATCTAAGGGTCTGTATCTCTTTACTTCCTGCCCATTCATGTATCTGTCTAGATACATCTTAAAAGACGCTATCGTGCCCGCGTCTACCACCTCCACTGGCAATGCGTTCCATGCACCCACCACCCTCTGCGTAAAGAACTTTCCACGCATATCCCCCCTAAACTTTTCCCCTTTCACTTTGAACTCATGTCCCCTTGTAATTGAAACCCCCACTCTGGGAAAAAGCTTCTTGCTATCCACCCTGTCTATACCTCTCATGATTTTGTACACCTCAATCAGGTCCCCCCTCAACCTCCGTCTTTCTAATGAAAATAATCCTAATCTACTCAACCTCTCTTCATAGCTAGCGCCCTCCATACCAGGCAACATCCTGGTGAACCTCCTCTGCACCCTCTCCAAAGCATCCACATCCTTTTGGTAATGTGGCGACCAGAACTGCACGCAGTATTCCAAATATGGCCGAACCAAGTCCTATACAACTGTAACATGACCTGCCAACTTTTGTACTCAATACCCCGTCCGATGAAGGAAAGCATGCCGTATGCCTTCTTGACCACTCTATTGACCTGCGTTGCCACCTTCAGGGAACAATGGACCTGAACATCCAAATCTCTCTGCACATCAATTTTCCCCAGGACTTTTCCATTTACTATATAGTTCATTCTTGAATTGGATCTTCCAAAATGCATCACCTCGCATTTGCCCTGATTGAACTCCATCTGTCATTTCTCTGCCCAACTCTCCAGTCTATCTATATTCTGCTGTATTCTCTGACAGTCCCCTTCACTATCTGCTACTCCACCAATCTTAGTGTCGTCTGCAAACTTGCTAATCAGACCTCCTATACTTTCCTCCAAATCATTTATGTATATCACAAACAACAGTGGTCCCAGCACGGATCCCTGTGGAACACCACTGGTCACACGTCTCCATTTTGAGAAACTCCCTTCCACTGCTACTCTCTGTCTCCTGTTGCCCAGCCAGTTCTTTATCCATCTAGCTAGTACACCTTGGACCCCATGCGCCTTCACTTTCTCCATCAGCCTACCATGGGGAACCTTATCAAACGCCTTACTGAAGTCCATGTATATGACATCTACAGCCCTTCCCTCATCAATCAACTTTGTCACTTCCTCAAAGAATTCTATTAAGTTGGTAAGACATGACCTTCCCTGCACAAAACCATGTTGCCTATCACTGATAAGCCCATTTTCTTCCAGATGGGAATAGATCCTATCCCTCAGTATCTTCTCCAGCAGCTTCCCTACCACTGACGTCAGGCTCACCGGTCTATAATTACCTGGATTATCCCTGCTACCCTTCTTAAACAAGGGGACAACATTAGCAATTCTCCAGTCCTCTGGGACCTCACCCGTGTTTAAGGATGTTGCAAAGATATCTGTTAAGGCCCCAACTATTTCCTCTCTCGCTTCCCACAGTAACCTGGGATAGATCCCATCCGGACCTGGGGACTTGTCCACCTTAATGCCTTTTAGAATACCCAACACTTCCTCCCTCCTTATGCCGACTTGACCTAGAGTAATCAAACATCTGTCCCTAACCTCAACATCCGTCATGTCCCTCTCCTCGGTGAATACCGATGCAAAGTACTCGTTTAGAATCTCACCCATTTTCTCTGACTCCACGCATAACTTTCCTCCTTTGTCCTTGAGTGGGCCAATCGTTTCTCTAGTTACCCTCTTGCTCCTTATATATGAATAAAAGGCTTTGGGATTTTCCTTAACCCTGTTTGCTAAAGATATTTCATGACCCCTTTTAGCCCTCTTAATTCCTCGTTTCAGATTGCGCCTACAATCCCGATATTCTTTCAAAGCTTCGTCTTTCTTCAGCTGCCTAGACCTTATGGATGCTTCCTTTTTCCTCTTAGCTAGTCTCACAATTTCACCTGTCATCCATGGTTCCCTAATCTTGCCATTTCTACCCCTCATTTTCACAGGAACATGTCTCTCCTGCACGCTAATCAACCTCTCTTTAAAAGCCTCCCACATATCAAATGTGGATTTACCTTCAAACAGCTGCTCCCAATCTACATTCCCCAGCTCCTGCCGAATTTTGGTGTAGTTGGCCTTGCCCCAATTTAGCACTCTTCCTTTAGGACCACTCTCGTCTTTGTCCATGAGTATTCTAAAACTTACGGAATTGTGATCACTATTCCCAAAGTAGTCCTCTACTGAAACGTCAACCACCTGGCCCGGCTCATTCCCCAACACCAGGTCCAGTATGGCCCCTTCCCGAGTTGGACTATTTACATACTGCTCTAGAAAACCCTCCTGGATGCTCCTTACAAATTCTGCTCCATCTAGACCTCTAACACTAAGTGAATCCCAGTCAATGTTGGGAAAATTAAAATCTCCTATCACCACCACCCTGTTGCTCCTACAGCTTTCCATAATCTGTTTACATATTTGTACCTCTATCTCACGCTCGCTGTTGGGAGGCCTGTAGTACAGCCCCAACATTGTTACCGCACCCTTCCTATTTCTGAGTTCTGCCCATATTGCCTCACAGCTCGAGTCCTCCATAGTGCCTTCCTTCAGCACAGCTGTGATATCCTCTTTGACCAGTAATGCAACTCCTCCACCCCTTTTACCTCCCTCTCTATCCCGCCTGAAGCATCGGTATCCTGATGCTTCTGGATCGGCATCTAGATCACTGAAGGCAGCAGCGCGGGTAGATAAGGTGGTTAGGATGGGATACTTGCCTTTATTAGCTGAGGCATAGAATATAAGAGCAGGAAGGTTATGATGGAGCTGTATAAAACTCTAGTTAGGCCACAGCTGGAGTACTGTGTAAAGTTCTGGGCACCACATCATAGAAAGGATATGATTGCGCTGGAGAGGGTGCAGAGGAGATTCACCAGGATGTTGCCTGGGCTGGAACATTTCAGCTATGAAGATTTTTTGAAAAGTGACTGAGAGGGCACCTTCTTGTTGAGGCACCCTCTTAGTTACTTACCATTTACTGCAGCCAGGTGTTCCTCTGAAGCTGGAAGACATATAATTGGCCCTCTAGCTTTGAGAGGCCACCCGCTACCCTTACTTGGACAGGGAACCTGTCTCCATGCCAATTAAGGAGGCACCCCGGTTATAATTCCAGCGAGCGACTGTTTACCCCCAGGGGGTGGGTTCGGAACCTGGAAACAGTCTCGGCTCCTGTTTCCCAACCCCAAACGAAAATTCAGCCCTAGATTTTTGACACAATTAGAGATAATGATGGTTGAAGGGAAATACAAAAGACCAAAAATACAAAAAAATTAAATGTATTTGGAAAGAAGGGCAACGACAAGTAGAGAAGATGACTCTTACAGAGATAGAATTGGTAGCAGGAAGAATCATTGAGAGGCGTAGTGGAATAAGTGAGAGAGAGAGTCCTACTTAAAAACAAAGAAGTTGCTGTCATTTTGTATTAATAACACTGAGTTATTCCTTTCAATTCAAAGATTATGCCTGGTCAAACTGCAGTCAAACAGTTAAGCAATCAGATTTTCATTAATGTTGTAAATAGCTTTAGACTGAAGCTTTAGCTGATCTCCTGTGATTGTGACACAGAAGAGGAAGAGATTGCTCACTCTACAATCCTGAGGCTGAGTACATGAGTGCGCACACTGATTCTGCAAGTATTGAAGCCTGTTATCCGCATGACAAGGCATCCAGCAATCAAGCAGGAAGTCAGGATTCTCAGATTTGTGAAGTTTGAGAGTTTTGTGATATTTCAGATGTTAAAACTCAGTCTTCGCTATTGCCACAGAATGTTATTATCGTATGAACCTTGCGATCATAAGGATTTCAGGTTGTGATTACTGTTGCTGATATTTTCAAATGAACACTTAACATGCCCATACGATGTTCCTTTAACTGCTTTTTTAATGCAGATATTAACCCGTTTATTTTCAAATAGGTTAATGGCGCTGTTAAAACAGGAGAGAGAAATGTTGCACAAAGCATCAGGCACTGATCCACCAATGTCGCCAAAGGTGCTGTCTGGGCCGCTGTTTATCTGAAGATTTGGAGGCTACATGGACTGTTTAAGCTATATTTCAAATCAATAGTTTAATAATCCTATTTCTAGATTTCAATGCCTGCCAAACAAAATGGCCAACAACAGCAATTTTGCTGCAGCCAATTTCACGTCGGCCAATTTAATGTGAATGCTGCGTAACCAACCAATCGTGACCTGCAAAGTGTCAGCTTTGGTCAATGGTAGCACTCAGGCCTTTGAATCAGAAGGTTGTGAGTTCAGGTGTCAGTCCAGAATTTCTGCACATAATCGAGGCTGAAAACTCAGTAAACAGAAAACGCTGGAAATACTCAGCAAGTCAGTTCTGACAAAAGGTCATCAACTTGAAAGATTAACTCTGTTTCTTTCTCCACAGATGCTGCCAGTCCTGCTGAATATTTCCAGCATTTTCAGTTTTTATTTCAGATTTCCAGCATCTGCAGTGTTTTGCTTTTGTACTGGAAATTCAATATTGTGCTAAGATAAGGGTCTTTTGCTGAAATGTTAAACTGGGGCTCCATTTACCTGTTCAGATTGCTGTAAAAGATGTCATGGCACTGTCTGAAACAGACAAGAGAAATGTCCTGGGCATTGTTCATCCCTCACCAAATGCCACCAGATCAGATGAATTGGTCATTTATTAGCTTTGGTGGGATCTTGCTGTGTCCAAATAGGCTGCCACATTTGTCTATATAACAACAGTGATTACACTTCAAAAGTAATTCATTGACTGCAACACTTTGGGGTATCCTGATAATGTGAACAGCACTATATAAATGCAATTCAGTTTTTTTTGTCTCTAATTTCTTTCACAGTGATTAAGCAGCCAATGAGCCATGTAATCAGAATAAATGATGAAAATTTCATTAGTCCAATCAACAGGTGCTGGTAGCTATTCAGTAATGACTCAGGATCACAACTGAAGTGTCCGATTCACTGACCATACCACAGAGGTCCTGGTGTTGTGGTAATGTCCCCAAGTCCTCAGCTCTTCATGAAGGAGAGACGAGCATGACTAGAAGAGAGGGAACATGAGATGGTTTCCAATTGCCTTCCTCAGACCAGAACAGGAATTGAACTCACGCTGGTATTGCTCTGAACCACACACCAGCCAACTGAACTCCCAGTCCCCGGAGGTCCTACCAGATTGTGTCAAATTGTGTCATGAGACCAGGTGAAGGCTTTTGGTTCAGGATGACAACCCACAAGAAAGCTCCAGCTACTCATCACACAGGGTGTGGATTTAGGCAATTTAAATTTAGTGAATTTAAATTTAGTGAATTTAAAGATGTTCTGACAGAACTTACATGATTTGAGGAAGAGCAGCAAAATGAGGCAGGAAGATTATTGTAAAGTAGTGGCAAATGACAAACATTCAGAACAGGCAGAAACCTTGAACTCATTTAAAAGGTATCTGGATATGCAACTCAAGTGCCGTAACCTGCAGGGCTACGGACCAAATGCTGGAAGGTGGGATTAGATTGGGTGGCTTTTTGACCGGCGCAGACACGATGGGCCAAGTGGCCCCTTTCTGTACCGTAAACTTTCTATGATTCTATGAGCACTGGCAAGGTGGAAGTTTGCCCAGGTATGTCCTGTTCACAAACAGTAATTTCTAAATTATTGTGTAGCTGCATCAAAATGTTCAGAATGGCACACATTACTAATTCATAATGGCATCACCCTGTTAATGGAATAGTACCCATTTCTAATTAATTAATGGTATCACTGGTTATTGGGATCATACTGTGTAGAGTGTTTATTTCATTTTCTACTGATTTAAGGCAAACGGTAAGCTTCTGAGCTGAGGACACAGGAAAGATTCAGCATGAGCATCAGTGAGGCCATTGTCAAAATAATCTCTAAGATGGCTAGAAAGCTTTCTGGTTCTCCCAGATTCTCTAGATGTTACGAACAAATTAGAAGTGACTGAAATTTGAGTATTTTTAACAGTAGAATTAGGATTAGAGAGAATTTGAGGAAAACCTTTTTCACCTAGAGGGTGGTAAGGTCTGGAACTCACTGCCTGAAAGGGAGGTAGAGGCAGAAACCCTCATCACATTTAAAAAACACTTGGACATGCACTTGAAGTGCCATAACCTACAAGGATATGGGCCAAGAGTTGGGAAGTGGGATTAGGCTGGGTAACTCATTTTTGGCTGGCACAAACATGATGGACCTAATGGCTTCCTTCGGTGCTGAAAATTCCTATAATTCTATAACATTCCTGTTTCAAATAATTCATAAGTGCTCACTCCTGCTGACTGAGGGACATGGCTCACTAGATGTAAAGGGATAAAAAGGTTGATAAAATGCAAATTGTATGAATTAATCTGGAAATTTTCTCTCCATTGTTGATGCCTTTGGATCAAATCTTGATAATTTTCTATGTTAGCCTTTCACTGTCTGCTTCTATCATTCACTGAGGATTTAAGGACATGTCAGCAGGTCTTGTGAATGAATAAATACCAGAAAAAATATTTTAAATGTTTAGTTGCAGGGGAGGGATAAAGATAAGCACTGCCAAGACATCAACAAGTTAGCTGTTCACAAAACCATTGAAATATTGAACATTACCAGTGACTGAATGAGACCTGAGCAGATGTAGAAGGTTTTATTCCCTCAGGCCTGACTCTTCTGCCTCATTCAGTATTCCTGTTACTAGATGTGGTTTGCTGCAGAAACATTTCACTGTTTGCCCCCAACTGCACCTCTCAAATAGGCAAAATATCATCAAACAGATTATTGGAAGGACAACTCTTTCAGTAAAGTGAGTTCACTCAGAACAGAAAACGTAATGACAAAAAGGCTCTTTAGCTCGTCCTGTTCAACTTACCTACAGTTCAGTTTTATGCTGCAGGCTTCTGTCCACCTGGAATTAAACTGAGACAAAGCAAAATCACTTCACTTTATGGAGATTTAGAAAACAACACTTCCATCCTTTGGCTGGAGTGGAGTCAACTCAGTGTCCCAAAGATGAAAGGACATAATTTGAAAATACTCTGTATCCAGGTACAATGTAAGATGTCTGCAGATTTCACAACTTAGCATATATTGGCAGATTGAAAAGGTTTCAAAATAATTGCTTCCAAGATAGATATAAATATTATTAGGTTCTGTGCTTATCGGACTGTCAATTGCATATTATATTGCCCTTGATGTTGTTGAATGTACTGGAAAGTCCAATCTTACTATGGCCTCTAGCATAATACTTCTGATTTTTGCTGGACCCCATTAGGTTCAGTTCAAGACATGCAACATGCTATTTGTTTCCAACTGGAGCAATGGTAAACGCTGGGGGTTGCGGGGTAGTGGTAATCGGGGAGGGGGGGTGTGGGGGGGGGAGGGTTGAAGGTGGCGTGGGGGTTGGTTTGATCCATCACAGCTGTGTTTGTATCTGAAGCAGTGTCAATGTCAAACCCTTTGAAAAAGCTATAAAGCATGTATTTCTGCCACTAGTCAAGATAATGACCTGTACTGCTCCGAGGAATTCACCGTGTGCAGTTAGGTCAGACAATTAGCCCTGAATTTCAAAATGAAAAAATGTAAATTGCCCATTTCATTGTGACTGGCGGGTGATGTGTCCGACCTAGGGCGCTTGGAACCACATTAAAGATTAAACACAAAGTGACATAACATGTAAAAATATTTAAACCTGGTCCTTGAGTGATAGTGCTGCATTGGCCCACAGTAGTGAACATGTTGCTAATCTCCTTCTACCTGAGGTTCAGGACCCTTCGGCAAAATTCCACTTCCCAACCTCAAAGGATTTAGCCGATACCACCAACGGTGCAACGAGAGGCAGATAAAAACTTACTGAAGCGCAGGAAACAGCACTTCAACAGCAAAGAAGCTCTCAGTCACAAAGATGACCTTGTTTAAAGGGACATGCTCCTTTTTTGTAGTCCAAATCAGCTCAAATTAAACAAATTACATTTACACAGCTAAAACATAGCTTGGTGCTCTGACAATGAGCTTTGTGACTCCTTTGAAAATTCTAGCTAAATAATTTGAAGTAACTCACTTACAAAAGTAATGGCAGCTAAATGAGAAGCATGA
Organism: Heterodontus francisci; assembly: GCF_036365525.1. Lineage (NCBI taxonomy): Eukaryota > Metazoa > Chordata > Chondrichthyes > Heterodontiformes > Heterodontidae > Heterodontus > Heterodontus francisci. The sequence goes on along the minus strand of NC_090403.1, from coordinate 23,043,190 downwards.
CTAACATTCCCTTTGTAGGGAATTATATTATGTAGTATGGCTATTCTTGCATAGCATGTAGTAGCAGTTGGTTCCTTGTGGTCCTTCTGTGCCTTATCACTGTTCTCCTTTGAGATGGTTAATGGGCTGGATTGTGTGCTGAGCAGTGAATGAAGAGCCAACTGTTTGTTAAACTTGCACATAGACTTTCTATGGGCTATTGCAGAGCAAGTTCCTGATAGCCAACCACATTTCGGACCTGTGTAAACTTAGCAAGCAACTGTGTATCTCCTTACCAAATCAGATTAAAGAATTTTTAGTGAGCAGCGCAGAGTCTGAACCAGGAACTGTAGCTTAGAATATTGAATTCAACATCAATTTAGGTACAGAAAGCAAATTAAAGAGAGGGAAATAGGATTGCATTAAGAGAGAGATAATGATACAGAGGAGTTCTCTCCAGTGTCCTGGCCAATATTCATTCCTCAATCAACATCACTAAACCAGACTATCTGCTCCTTTTCACTACAAAAGTACTTCATTGGCTGTTAAGCATTTTGGGGTGTCCTGAAATCATGCAACATGCTTATATAAATGGAAGTTCTTTTTTTCTTTGAGCCATATGCGACCTTGAAAGCTCTATTTGATTCACATAGCCCTGGTGACTTACACTTCTGCAGTCTTCTCCTGAATCTGAGCAGCAGCTTCAAACAGTTAATATGTGACTGGGTTTTTAGTCATTGAGAGGGAGAGTGGGGGAAATAGTTGAATTTTATGTCTTGTGTTCTTGCAATGTAGCCCATATAGCAAGAAATTGGTTGGCCCAATAAGACAAGGAAATTGGAACCCCTGTCTAAAATGTCCTGCTACCTACAAGTTAACATTTCAGCCCCGAGACATTTTACATTGCCAAAAAGACTGCAATGTCGACAGAATTACATAGAGTGTGCGGCACAGAAACAGGCTATTTGGCCCAACAGGTCCATGCTCCAGACGAGCATAAACCCCTCCATCTCTTTGCTCCTCTGCTCTGTTTAGACACTTATTTTCCAAGGAGTAAGTGCCCTCCTTATTCCTACCAAAATGCAACACTGCACACAAATAGCTATATTGAAATAGATTTTCCACTTACACCCCCATTCCTGAAAGTTTATGAATGCCTTCCTGTATTTGTTCTCCTCAGCATTAACTATACCCTCCAAATTGGTGTCATCCACAAATTTTGAAATTGTACTTTTTCTGATTCCTGAGTCCAAATCGTTCATGAGACGATTCTGAAATTGCGCTACATACCTATCAAGTGGCCATTTCCGAGTTTCTATAAAACTGTAGTGTTTTAGTGGATTCACTCGATCTTTAAAAAATAGGAAACCTTGTGGAAACCAGATTTTTATTTCCCTATTCAATATCCTTTACATTGAGTTGTTTTCAATTAGAAAATAAAAAGATTACTGTTGATTAAAACAAAAAACTGCCCCCACGAAAAGAAAAAAGAAAAAAAGAGAAACCTACCAAAGTGCATGACCTAGCTTATCTGTTCTCTTTGCTAAAATGGGTTTCAGGAGCCCCGGGGCCTGGGGTTATGACCTTTAAGCCATGCCCCTGATGAGGGCATAAGGTAAAGTATTAAAACAATCAGCATTACCTTTTTTTTTTCTTCAAGTTACACATTCCCAGTTTGGAGCCTACCCTCAGATTAAGGCAACTTCAAGAATGTCGTCATACAAGATTAACCCTTTGAATAACAAACCTAGTTCTAAACATGCATATTCGCATGGACACCTTGACAAAACTCTCTCTGTATAAATTTATGAATTAATCAAACTATACGCTGGAGAATCGTCTGCAAAAAAGGAAGCATAAATGCATCACCATCTCTAAAGAGAAAATGTTAATGTTTCAGTTCCTCTCCTCAGTTCACCTTCATCTGTCTTTTACCTGTCCAGATGCAAATTGACCTGCTGTGTATCTTCAGCATTTTCCATTTCTTGATTCAGATTTGCAGTTGTTTTTGTTGTTTGTTTGAATCACCAGGGAAAGAAAATGTGTTGCTGTGGCTGCCCAATTTTGCTACAATTACTCATTCATTCATCTTTTGGGTGGTAGGGACAGTGGGGGTGGAGAACCGACACCCCCGAAAAGAGCGGTACATCATGACTGACACAGTGACCCCTTAAACACAAGCAAAATAAACGGTGAATTCACCAATTCCACATTCCCAGTTGAAAAACACGCGGAGGGAGCACAGGGTGTGAGATTGCTACAATACTGCAACACTGATACTCTGCCTTGTGCTTCCTTCAACTACCCACCGATGGTAGTTACGAGCCATGCATTTACTTTTATATCACTGATTTAAGCAGCACCTGCAAGAATTTTGGCTTTGGTGCAATACTTTCCCACTTTTGCACCCAATTGCAGGATCAATTGCTCCCAAACAGGAATAATATATACTGGATGAACAGTAAAGGTTCCCTTACTCCAGTAGTTTTCAAACTTTATTGTGTGGCAGAACTCCTGCAATTATTAGTGCACTCCTGGGAACCCCTGTCAATACTGACTCACTCCCCGGGACCCCTGTAAATACTGACTCACTCCCCGGGAACCTCTGTACATACTGACTCACGCCCCGGGACCCCTGTAAATACTGACTCACTCCTGGGAACCTCTGTAAATACTGACTCACTCCCCGGGACCCCCTGTAAATACTGACTCACTCCCCGGGACCCCCTGTAAATACTGACTCACTCCTGGGAACCCCTGTATATACTGACTCACTCCCTGGGTCCCCCTGTAAATACTGACTCACTCCCGGGAACCCCTGTAAATACTGACTCACTCCTGGGACCCCCTGTAAATACTGACTCACTCCCGGGAACCCCTTTAAATACTGACTCACTCCCTGGGAACCCCTGTAAATACTGACTCACTCCTGGAAACCCCTGTAAATACTGACTCACTCCCTGGGACCCCTGTAAATACTGACTCACTCCCTGGGACCCCTGTAAATACTGACTCACTCCCTGGAAACCCCTGTAAATACTGACTCACTCCCTGGGACCCCTGTAAATACTGACTCACTCCCTGGGACCCCTGTAAATACTGACACATGCCCCGGGAACCCTGTAAATACTGACTCACTCCCTGGGACCCCTGTAAATACTGACACATGCCCCGGGAACCCTGTAAATACTGACTCACTCCTGGGAACCCCTGTAAATACTGACTCACTCCCTGGGACCCCTGTAAATACTGACTCACTCCCTGGAAACCCCTGTAAATACTGACTCACTCCTGGGACCCCCTGTAAATACTGACTCACTCCCTGGGACCCCTGTAAATACTGACACACGCCCTTATGAAGAGGACATAATTGATTGACAGCCCTCATCGATGAAGAGAATGTGGAAGAGCTTACTGAGCAGGCAGCACTGGATCTTGAACCCCTGCACTGGAGACCAGGGCCATTGAGAGATGCGCAAGGGAGGCATGACATAATCTCGTACCTTCCTGCTTCCTGCCACCATAATGGCCCCTCAAAGTGAACTCAATAAAGACTCACCTCACTGTATTCTGCCTGTCATTTCCTTCCTATCGCAAGCCAACACCTAGTACCCAGCTTCACCACGCACTCTGGCACATCTGAGACGCTGACCAAACGTGGCCTGTGCCTACACTGGCAGCTCATTGAGGGAGCAAGGGGGAAGGTTGCATCTCACAATTCAACAATGAAAGCATAAGCCATTTACAGCAATGATTCTGACCTACATTTATTAGCACAATTATAGTAAACATTGCAAAGGCCACAATTAATACACCCATGAAACTCCAAGTGTGTCTACATGCTCTTCTTTATACGCTTTCATGTGATTCTTTGCGGTCACCCTGCGCTGGCAGCTGAGGTGGAGGCAATCTGCTGATTGGTCTGTCCATTGGCCTGGGAGGACCTCAGCAGGTGTCCTCTGGCTGCCTGAGGCCTCGAAGGCCCCGGGTGGCTGAGGGTTTCCTGCACAGGTGCAGAAGCCTCCTCAGTCATCACAGCAACTGGAACTGGGCTCACATGCGGAGGGGCTGAGGAGCCAGTGTCCAAAATTGGGAGCGCCTTGAGGGGAGCCCCAGATGTGGAGGGCACATATTCCTCCTTCCTTTCAGGGCTCACTTGCACCTCCCTGCTCATCTGAGATGGAAGATGACCTGCTGGGGACTCCTGGCCTCTTGTCCTTCTCTCACCTTGCCACTGCTGTGTTGAGTTCATGGCCAAGGCGATGGTGTGCAGGTCTGCATGCATCTCCAGCATCTGGCTCTCTATGAGGGCCGCCAACCTCTCGATGGAGGAAGCCATGCGCCCAGACACCTGAGACGTGTGTCATGAAAGCCCTACATGCCAAATGGGAAATATTAATTTCATTGGTTGGAACCTTGCCTGAGACTTTTACTGGAAATTCTTACAAATAACTTTTTAAAAAGTACACTGGCAGCCAAGATGGCCACTGCAATTTACATTTGAAATACCAAAAGAACCAGACTGGAGACAACAAGACTGACTCAACCAAACCAGAACAATGGGGTGCTCTCTGATTAAATTACCTGAAATGAGGTTTTGGTAATGCCATGTGATTGCTTGTACAGCTCGGGGGAAGCTGTAAGCTTTGCCAGACAGAAAGCAGAGAACAGTAACTGTAAGCCATCAAGGGAGCATCTCTCTCTGTCTCTCCCTCTGCAGTCAGACCGCCACAGCCAGCAACTCAGCGACAAGGGTCAAAACTCCCTTTACTGCCTTCTGGAGCCTGAGAAGCAAGCCCGCAACTGTGCATGTGCCCCAGCGAGAACTTCAGGACTACAATTTCAACTGAGGACTCTGGGACTGATATTCAGTATTTAAATTCCATTTATTCCAGACTCTACTCCAACCATCAAATCTGTTTTCCCTCTGTAATCTATTTGTGTATGTGTATGCGTGTGACTATCGTGTGAATATGTGCGTGAATGCATAGCGTATTTTAGTAATTTTAACCAGTTTAGCGTGTTAAGAATGATAAACTTGCATCTTTCTTGGTTAAACTCAAGAAAACCTGTCTGATTGGTTCTTTAGCAATTACATTGGAGGAATAGGAGCAAGCGCTCACTGAGGTGGTTAAGTTCAATCACTGTGTTCAAAAAAGATAAACCCTGTTGCGGTCAAACAAGAGAAGGGGCAAAAGGGGAGCCTGAGACCCCCTCCTCACCTGGCCGTAACACATGGCAGCACTCATGGCAAGGATCAACTCCTCAATCACCCACTCATGGCTGCACATTGCTGCTGGCAGCTGCACCAGATGTTCCCTTCCCTCGCTCTGCAACTCCAACTTTTAGATGAGCACGTGAAACGCCATAGCAGACAAGGCTATGGGCCAAGTGCTGGAAAATGGGATTAGAATAGTTAGGTGCTTGATGGCCGGCACAGACACAATGGGCCAAAGGGCCTGTTTCTGTGCTGTATAACTCTATGACTCTATAACTCTAACTTGTTCTGTGCTGCCCACACCAGAGGCTCATTATCAGCCAGGGGCTCAGCATGGGCCTGGTCACCCATAGTCCTCTGACTGTCAGCGGCTTTGACTGTCACAGCCTCCATCAGCTGCTTGGACACGTGTGTAGTGATTTCACTAGCTTGTGACCCTGAATCTAAGCCTGAGCACAAACCATAAATGTTAAAGTGTGTGCTGGTGGAGGGTGTGGAGGAATCATGTGACGGTGCATCCTCTGACTGGTCCTCCTCCTTTTCAGAGGTCAAAGGTAGGCCCCCTGTCCCAGTGGATAAGTTTGTCTCCGCAGTGCCATGACCTGCATGAGAGATAAAAACATTTATGGGTTAGTTTGTTCAGATCTCCTCATGCCAACCATGTGGATCTCCTGAAGTGTGGTGACAGACACATGAACACAATGTCTCCTGACTCTCTTCTGCAGGTACTCCAGTCTCACCATCTGCATTTGCATGGCTGCCCTGGGCCTCCGCTAGGTCCAGAGCCTCCTCCTCTGCTGGTGTCAGAGGATCCCACTGCCAGTCCTTTATGTTTCCTTGTTTTTATGGGCCCATTTCTCCTGCAAACAGAAAGAAGGACACAGTTAGACCTCGCACAAAGAACAACAGGCACTTATGCTAGTGGCAGCTCTTTGTCTCCTGATGGCATATCCCAAATGGCTCCTCCACACATCCGCTCTCAGGGGACATAATGGGGAGGGGCGGTGGGGGGAGTGAGTCTGAAAGAAGGTGGGTTGTCGCCGAGATGCAGCCATGCATCTGGCAGGATGTGGTAATACCTCAACCCCCCTGCCACCGCCTTTGTGGTCATTTCCTCCTGTGCAGCCACATACAAGCCCCAAAGAGGAAATGAGTACAGAGGGCTCACCTTGGTGATGCGAAGGAGGACATTGACCCTCTTGCGGCACTGGATCCAGTTCCGGAAGGTGACCTCATAGCTGCTGGCCTCCTCTGCGATCTCCATCCAGGCTAGCTTGGCCAGGCAGGAAGGTCTCTTCTTGCCATCTCTTGGAAAGGGGGCCACCTACCTTTCCTTTGCAGCCTGGAGGTGAATCTCCAGGGAGGCATCGCTGAACCGTGTGGCCACATGGTGTCTCGCCTCGGACATGGTCCCAACTAGCTCTCACTCCGTCCATTCGGTCTTCAGTCCTTATGCAGAGGTACAGGGAGTTGCAGCAGCAGAAGCAACAGTGGGGGGGGGGGGGGAACGGTGGGGGGACCACGAGTCACAGCAGCAGTGGGGAGGGGCGTGTCCAGGAGTCACAGCAGCAGTGGAGGGGGGGGGGGGGGGGGTGGGGTGTGGGGGGCAGGGGGTATCCAAGAGTCATAGCAGCAGTGGGGGGGGGGGGGGTGGGAGGCAGGGGGTGTCCAGGAGTCATAGCAGCAGTGGGAGCAGGAAGGGGTCCAGGAGTCACAGCAGCAGTTGGGGGGGGGGGGTGTGTGTCCAGGAGTCACAGCAGCAGTGGGCGGGGGGTGGTGGTTTAGGGAGTTACAGTAGTGGTGGAGTGGGGGGTCCAGGAATCACAGCAGTAGGGGTGAGGTGGTCCAGGAGTCACTGCTGCAAAAGAGTGCAGGAGGGAGTGGATCCAGGAGTTATAGCAGCAATAGATGGGGGGAAAGGGGGTGTCTAGGAGTTACAGTAACAGTGCAGAGGGGAGAGGCGTGGCCCAGGAGCAGCAATGGGGTGGGGGGGGGGGGGGGGGGGAGGCTATATATACCCACAGAATAACATGTGGGTGTTAAATCTTCTAGAAAAAACCTAGAATACAGAACTCTCAAGACATTGCGTTCACTGCATGTAGTGTACCATCAATCAAATAAACAGATTCTGATAAGCTCATGGTTCCTTGGGTGTACTTTCACAAATGATGACATTCATAGACCACGTAATGGGCAGAGTCTTCCTGGGACTGGGAGGAAACGTGCAGATTAGGGCATTGGGTCGGCTGGCCAACGCCCTCCCGCCTCTGCGCAATCTTGTCGGAGGCAGGTGACCAACGGCAGCTGCAGGTAGTCACTAATGATCAATTAAGGGCCTAATGAGGGGGGGGGGGGTGGGCAGGGAGGATTCTGCTGGGTTCTTCCCGACAGTCGAGCAGACTCCTGCTGAGTGCCAAGCCTGGCAGCTCCATGGAAGATGGCCTTCACAGCTAGGGTAGGGCCTGGGAGGCCTGCTTTAACTCTGCCCCCAACCTCCTCATCCAGAGCATCTCGTGCCAGAGGGCTACAGATGTGGGTGCAGGCCATCCTGTGAAAGGGTAACTCCTCCTCTGCACTGATGGACTGGCAGCTATTGCCACATGTATGTTTTAAAATCTCATAATTCTTAAGAGGGCGCCTCCATCTCGAGGCACCCTCATGGTCTCCTGCTGCCTGAGCCCCGCCCGCCTCTCCCGGTGGGGCTGCCGGCAAGACTTCACTGAAGGCCATCTGATTGGGCCTGCATTCTCAGCAACCCGCCCGCTGTCCTTAATTGGATGGCAGACGCGGAGATGGCCAATTAGGAGGCTATCTCCTGGAAGATCACACTGGAGTGCAACCAGCACAAGATTCCACCCCTTGGTAGGTTTGGAGGTGGGGAGAGAATAGGGTGGAATGGTGACGGGGGTCGGGGGGTGGGGTGTGGTTGTGGGGGTGCTCCTGCCACCATCCTGCCTCAGCCAAAATTTAGTCCAGGGCAGGAAGGCTTGTGAACAGCCTTCCCACCCTGCCACCAATTGAGGCCCTTAACTAGGCAATTAACCCACAATTAAGGGCCTCTTCCTGCCACTACTGCAATTAGACAGGGACACCCACTGCATGGGAAGCACAGCACGGAAAACCAGGCATCTGCTTCCCAGCTCCGGGGTGGTGGGGAGATGGGGGTTTGCTCATTAAAAGGTACTTAGTGCCTGAACGAGAGATCTGGCAATGGGGAGGGTGGGGAGGTGCACACTGCCCTTACTGTCGACCCACCTCTCCCCCCCATCAATCCCCACAGCCCCCACCTCGCAAGACCCCTCCTGCCCTGACCTATCTGAAGCCTGGTTCCAGTGACGCTCCTCGGCCTCCGGTAGATGCAGCTGCTGCAGCTGCCAGCCTCTGATTGGCTGGCAGCTTTGCAAGGGCAGAACTTACGGTGACATGGTCCTTGTTCCCGTGGTTGGGCCACCTGATTGACACTAAATTAGGCGGGCCTTCCGTAGAAGAGGCGATGTGGGGATCTCGGTGTTGGTTCCTCCGTATGTCAAGACCTCTGTTGCCAGGATAAAATTCCCCTCAATGTATTTAAAACCCAGTCTCAGAAACCACCCCTCCCCCACCCCCACAACGCATAAGTGTATTTTCCACAGCGGCCTTACTGTTAAATACCTTCTGTGAAACTGTCAATCATGTGACCATTTGAATCAATTCTTTGGCTGTTTCTTGCTTTGGGCTCTTGACTATGAAGTGTTGGGTTGATGCTACCCTTGAATCTATTCCTGTGCAATCTTTCTAACTGGGACTGAAGCGATATTTCCTTTCTATTAGCATGGGGTCAAACTTTGGTCCCAGAAATGACTCAAGGTCTGGCTTACCCTGTCGGAGTTCATCTGGTGTCTCCCATGAATTGCAACATGCAGTGTTAGAAGCAGGATGGCCTCACCACAGTTCCACAATAAACTGCGCGACTCAGAGTGACCTCTATTGCCACTAATCACTAATCAAATGACATGCCACGTGATTAAGTAGGATCATTGTCAGAACTGGGGATTGCCAAGACACTGTGGTAAACTGATACAGCCTGATGTCATTATCCAGACAGTGAACAGAATGCAAAAGGGGCAGGGTGGCTGTCGGGAAGTCACACTTCAGAGACAGGAACTATAGATCTGTTGTGGCCCACAGGAAGCCACACAACAATACCATACACCACAAGGCTATTACACGCTGATGCTACAATTGACTGAGGACAGCCACCACACAGTGACATGGAAATGACTCTTTTGACTTCATGTTGCAATAATACTGAGGCTGGGTAGAATCTGAACACTCTAAATTCCAGAGCCTCCAGCAAAGGTGCAAATTAGCTCATTTTATCTGATCTATTAACAATCTCACACGAAACCACACACGTAGGGAGATGTTTCTAAATAGATACCGGAAACCTCGGCTGCTACCTAATAAGGAATAGAGATGGTCAATATTCCCCACCTCTGACACATACTCAGAAAGTTACCCCATGAAGTATTATTGGGAATAGATCTTCTCCCTTCACTAACATTATTGTTCCATCCATCCTTCCACACCCATCTCATAGAGTCAGAGTCATTACGGCACGAGGGAGACCATTTGGCTCATCGAGTCCATGCTGGCTCTCTGTAGAGCAATCCAATCAGTCACATTCCCCTGCTCTATCGCTATAGCCCTGTAAGTTTATTTCCCTCAAGTGCCCATCCAATTTCCTTTTGAAATCATTCATCGTCTCCGCTTCCACCACCCTCGTAGGCAGCAAGTTCCAGACATTACCACTCGCTGCGTAAAAAAGTTCTTCCTCACATTATCCCTGCATCTATTGCCTAAAATCTTAAATCTCTGTCCCCTAGTCCTTGTACCATCAGCAAACGGAACAGCATTTTTTGTCTACCTAATCTAAACCTGTCATAATCTTGTTCACCTCTATCAAATCTCCCGTCAATCTCCTTTGCTTCAAGGAAAATAACCCCAGCTTCTCCAACATAACCTTGTAGCTAAAATCCCTCATTCCTGGAGCCATTCTGGTAAATCTCCTCTGCACCCTCTTAAGGACGTTCACATCCTTCCTAAAGTGTGCTGACCAAAACTGGAGGCATACTCCTGTTGTGGCCAAACCAGAGCTTTATAAAGGTTCAGCATTACTTCTGTGCTTTCGTACACAATAATTCTATTTATGAAGCCCAAGATCCCATATGCTTTGCTAACTAATCCCTCAATATGTCCTGCCACCTTCAAAGATCTATGCACATTAACCCCCAGGTCCCTCTGTCCCTGCACACTCTTTAGAACTGTGCCATTTAGTTTATATTGCCTCTTCCTGTCCCTTTTGCCAAAATATTTCTCTGTATAAAATTCCATATGTCACTTGTCTGCCCATTCTGCTTGCCTATCTGTGTCCTGTTGCAGTCAATTGGTATCATCCTCACTTTCTGCCACTCCTCCAAGTTTGGTCTCATCGGCAAATTTTGAAATTTTACTCTGTATTTCAACATCCAAGTCATTTACATATTTCAAATAAAAGCAGTGGCCCTAGCATTGAATCTTGGGGAATACCACTGTCTACCATCCTCCAGTCTGAAAAATAACCAGTTAACATGATCCACTGTTTTCTGTCCTTACTCCAAGCTTTTTTCCAAGCTGACACTCTCCTATGCCATGGGCCTCAATTTTGTTCACTAGCCTTATGTGTAGTACTTTGTCAAATACTTTCTTAAAAAATCATATCGACAACATCCATTGCTTTCCCTGCATCAATCTTCTCTGTTATATCATCAAAAAATTCAATTAGATTAGTCAAGCATGAACTGCCTTTACAATTCCATGCTTAATCAACTCAAACCTTTCCATCAGTTGCTGGGAAAATGCTAGAATCTATTCTAAATGATCTGATAAATGGACACTTGGATAATAATGATCTGATTCGGCATAGTCAACATGGATTTATGAATGGGAAATCATGTTTGACAAACCTGTTGGAGGTTTTTGAGGATGTTACTAACAGAATTGATAAAGGGGAGTCGATGGGCGTGGTTCACTTGGGTTTTCAGAAGGCTTTTGATAAAGTCCCCCAGAGGAGGTTGGTTAACAAAATTAAAGCACATGGGATAGGATGTAATATACTGGCATGGATTAAGGATTGGTTAGCAGGCAGAAAGCAGACAGCAGGAATAAACAGGTCAATCTCACGTTGGCAGGCTGTGACTAGTGAGGTGCCACAGGGTTCAGTGCTTGGGCCCCAGCTGTTCACAATATATATCAATGATTTGGATGTGGGGACCAAATGTAATATTTCCAAGTTTGCGGATGACACAAAACTAGGTGGGAATGTGTGATGTGAGGAAGATGCAAAGCAACTTCAAGGGGATTTGGACAGACTTTGTGAGTGGGCAAGAATGTGGCAGATGGAATATAATGTGGAAAAATGTGAAGTTATCCACTTTGGTAGGAGGAATAGATGTTCAGAGTATTTCTTAAATGCTAAGAGATTAGAAAGTGTAGATGTACAAAGGGACAAAGGGCCCTGGGTGTCTTTGTCAATAAGTCACTGAAAGTTAACATGCAGGTGCAGCAAGCAATTAAGAAGGCTAATGGTATGTTAGCCTTTATCGCAAGAGGATTTGAGGACAGGAGTAGTGAAGTCTTGCTTCAATTGTATAGAACCTTGATAAGACCGCACTTGGAGTACTCTGTGCAGTTTTGGTCCCCTTACCTTTGGAAGGATATTATTGCCATAGAGGAAGTGCAATGAAGGTTCGGCAGGCTTGTTCCCGGGATGGCGGGACTTCCTATGAAGAGAGATTGGGGAAATTGGGCCTGTATTCTCTAGAGTTCCAAAGAATGAGAGGTGATCTCATTGAAACCTACAAAATATTTAAAGGAATAGACAGGGTAGATGCAGGTAAGATGTTTCCCCTGGCTGGGGAGTCTAGAATCAGGAGACACAATTTCAAAATAAGGGGGAGCCACTTAGGACTGAGAAATTGAGAAATTTCTTTACTCAGAGGGTTGTGAATCTTTGGAATTCTCTACCCCAGAGGGCTGTGGAAGCTCAGTCATTGAGTATGTTTAAAGCAGAGATTGACAGATTTCTAAATACAAATGACATAAGGGGATATGAGGATAGTGTGGGAAAAAGGGATTGAAGTGGATGATCAGCCATGAGCATATCGAATGGCGGGTCAGGCTCGATGGGCTGAATGGCCTACTCCTGCTTCTATGTTCCTATGAGCTTCTTGATTTTCCTCCCGGATTATTGTTTCTAAAACCTTATCCAGCACTGATGTTAAACTAACTGGTCTGTAGTTACAAGAAATGTCCTCACACTCTTTCTTGAATAAAGGTGTCATATTTGCCACTCTCCAATCCTCTGGCATTGCCCCTGTATGCAGGAAAGATGGGAAGATTATGGCAAGCTCTTCTGCTATCTCAAATCTCACTTCCTTTAGCAATCTTGGATGCAAGCTATCTGGACCAGGCGACTTATCCACGTGGATTGCCCATTGCTCTGTTGCAGTTTTTCCTGTCAATCTTGATTCCATTTTATCCTGGTTAGATTCCATCTCAACCCATTGAAGGTAGCCCTCTTCCACTTTATAAATTCTAATTTTGATTGTTCCTTTCTCTTCTCCATTGCTAGTCTAAACCTTATTATATGATGATCACTCTTATCCCAGTGTTCTCCCACAGACACTTGGCCACTTAACTCTAAGCACAACTGGCCCTTCGAGTACATCCTGACTATCAATTTTCACCTCATCCATTACCTGTGCCATATCCACTTCTACCGAATATTTTGTCAGCATCCTCTTTCTTAGAAGACACCAATACAAAGTATTCATTAAGTATTCCAGCCTTGCCCTGCATTTTTAAGCATATATTATCCTCTTTGTCCCGAATAGGCCTCACCCCACCTGTTACTACCCGCTTGCTATTTACATGCAGTAGAAGATTCTTGGGTTCCCTTTTATGTTAACTGCCATTCTATTATCATATTCTCCCTTTGCCAGTCATATTTCCTCTTCACTTCCCCCTCTCAACTTATTGTATTTGGCCTGGTACTCACTTGAAGAATTCACCTCAGATGCATCATACACCCTCTTTTTTTTTTGTTTCGTCATATTCTCTGTCACCCTTGTCACCTAAGGAGCCCTGGCTTTGTTTTCCTTCCGTTTCTCCCTTGTTAGAATGTACCTAGCCTGTACCTGAAGCATCACCTCCTTAAAGATCACCCATTGCTCTGTTACAGTTTTTCCTATCAATCTTTGATTCCATTTTACCCTGGTTAGATTCCATCTCATCCCATTGAAATTAACCCTCTTCCAATTTATAAGTTCTAATTTGGATTGTTTTCTCCATTGCTAATCTAAAACCTTATGAATAGATAATCACTCTTACCCCAGTGCTCTCCCATAGACACTTGGCCAGTTGGCCCACCTCATTCCCCAGCACTAGCTCAAGCAATGCCTCCTTCTTAATTGGACCAAGAACATACTGGTCAAGGCCCTCTTTATCCTTTACTTAACATTATCCAAATTGATATTTGGGTATTTAAAGTCCCCCAATATCACCACTGTATGGGCTGAATTTTATGGAGCCAGCAGGAGCCGGAATGGAGGCGTAGCCGTCCGGAAAATTGGGAAGGGAAGCACTCGCCTGGAAACCCGATGCAATGATGTCAGTTCCGGATTTTGTCAGTGGAGGAAAAGCTCCAATGTGGCGTAGCTGCTATGACAAAGTGGGACTGTAGTTATAATTGCTGAAAAGGCATTCAGCATGTAATTACATTGGCCTGACTCAGATTTTATGGGGGGTTTCTCCCTGCTAACCATAGAAGGACGAGGACCTGGAGCAGTCCTCAGGCACCTCATCCCCCTCTTGTCTTGCCACTGCTGCGTTGAGCTCATGGCCAAGGTGAGGGGATACAGGTCTGCACGCATCTCTGGGATCTGGCTCTATAGGAGGGTCACCAACTTCTCAATGGAGGAAGCTGTGTGTTCACATGCCTGAGACATGGCAGCACTCATGGCATAAATGGACTCCTCCATCACCTGCTCATGACTGTGCAGTGCTTCTGGCAGTTCCGCCAGGTATTCCCTTACCTCTCTCTGCAACTCCGGCATGTTCTGTGCTGCTGACACCAGAGGCTCATCATCAGCCTGGGCCTCAGCCTGGGCCTGGTCAACCACAGTGCCCCTATTGTCAGTGGTCTTGCCTGTCACAGCCTCTGTCAGCTGCTTGGGCACCTGTGTAGTACTCTCACCCAATTGTGACCCTGAATCTAAGCCCGATTCAGAGAGTGAGAGTATCTGCGCCGGTGGAGGGTGCAGGGAAATAGTGTGACAGTGCACCAGCATTCATGCTTGTCTCAGCTGACAACGCCATTGGCGTCTCAACCCCTGCCCCTGCCCTCCAATGGGACGGACCCCAAGCCTCCTGCATTCAAATAGAACAGCAGCAGCTGCGTTAGCGCAGTCGGGGGGCCGCACACATGACGTGCGGTGACACCACCCTCATCGGGTGGGACCCTGACGGGCTAATAAAATTCAGCTAATAATTCATGTGCATCTGCAATTCATCTGCAATAATTCATCTGCAATTTCCCTGCAGGTTTGCTCCTCTATCTCTCTCTCTCTCTCACTCTTTGGAGGACTATAGAATTCCGTCAGTAGCATGATCATACCCTTTTTGCTTCTCAATTTTAACCAAATAGATTCCATCTTTGCCTTCTCAAGGGCACCCTCCCTTTCCAACACTCCAATGTCTTTCCTAATCAGTACTGCCACACCACCTCCCTTTATTCCTTCCCTTCTTTATATCCTGGAATATTAAGTGCCCAGTCCTCACCAGTTTTAAACCATGTTTCTGTTATTGCCACTACATCATATTTCTGCATGGTTTTTTGTGCTTGTAGCTGACCAAGGGCGGCACAGTGGTGCTGAGGATGGTGCAGTGGTTAGCATCGCAGCCTCACAGCTCCAGCGACCCAGGTTCAATTATGGGTACTGCCTGTGCGGAGTTTGCAAGTTCTCCCTGTGACTTCGTGGGTTTTCGCCGGGTGCTCCGGTTTCCTCCCACAGCCAAAGACTTGCAATTTGATAGGTAAATTGGCCATTATAAATTGCCCCTAGTATAGGTCGGTGGTAGGGGAATTGTGGGGATGTGGTAAGAATATGGGATTAATGTAGGATTAGTATAAATGGGTGGTTGATGGTCGGCACAGACTTGGTTGGCCGAAGGTCCTGTTTCAGTGCTGTATCTCTAAATAAATAAATAAAAATCTTATTCACCACACTTCGTGTGTTTACGTACCTGCATTGTTAACCTGTCTTTGTATTCCTCGTAGTCCTTCTTAGATTGGTCCTACCTAATTTGGTGCTACATCTTTCTCTACTGCTTTCCAAAACGCTCACTCCTTTATGCACCTATTTCTTCTTTTCTACTTCTATATTCTGGTGCCCATCCCCCTGGTAATTTAGTTTAAACTCTCCCCATCCACACTTGTGAACCTCACCACAAGGACTTTGGTCCCAGTCCTGTTGAGGTGCAACCAGCCCCTTTTGAATAGGTGCCTTCAGCCCCAGAACTGGTCCAAATGTCCCAAGAATCTGAAGCCCTCCCTCCTGCACCATGCTTCAATCCACGCATTGCTCCTCCTTATCTTCCTATTTCTAGCACATGGCACGGGGAGAAATCTAGAGATTCCTACCTTCGAGGTCTTACTTTTTAACTTCCTCCCTAGCTCCTGAAACTCTGATCGTAGGACCTCAATACCTGTGCTTTCTATGTCATTGGTACCTACGTGTACTACAACCTCTGCCTCACTCCCTTCCTCCTGCAGACTATTATGCACTCTCGCAGTGATGCCCTTTACCCTGGCACCAGGGAGGCAATACACCATGCGGGAATTATAAGGACATTTACAGAAATGCATGTTTGATCTGCTAACTATGGAACCTCTTACAACAACTGCATTTCTACTCTTGCTGTTCCCTCCTGTGCATTCCCCTGTCCATTTGTGCCATGGTCTGGACTGCACGCCTTCAAAGTATTGTCATTCCCAGCAGTCTCCAAAGTTGAGTACAGGTTTGAGAGTGATACAGATCCTGAAGACTCCTGCCTCTCCTGCCTCTTCCTATTCTTCTGGATGGCAACCCATCTACTATCTGAACTCTCATCGACTGTGGGGTGACAATCTCCTGGAATGAATGATCCAGGAAACTCTCCTGCTCCCTGATGCTCCGCAGTGACTCCAGCCGCTCCTCCAGCTCAGAAATCCTGAGCTTGAGCTCAAGCAGCCAGAGACACCTCCTACACACATGGTCCCCCAAGACACATGAAGTGTCCTGAAGTTCCCACAAGGTGTAGGAATTGCAAGCAACTGGTATCAGCTGCCCATCCATGATCTAAGAAAAAAAACTCTATTTCCTCTTTAATAATTTAGTTAGTACCTTGTATAAACTAGCTATCTATTTCCTGTCATTCTACTTATCTATTTACCGCCTCCCCCCCCAACTCATTCCCTCACCAACCCATTTATCCACTACCCATCCCCCCATCTCTAAACATCGAATTACTCACCCAGGCCCACTCAGTTACATGCAGTTCCACCTTAGCAGTAGAATAGTACATTTTGCACTGCATGGTGCAATGCTTCTGACCTTACAAAACTCTGTATCCTCCAGCCCACTGTAAGTAATGTCACAAATGCTCCCCTGATCCAACATGAAAATGAACGGGAGCGCAAAACGGCAACAGCAAATTTTCTTTTCCATTGAACTTCAACCTGCTAAAAATGATAAAAGTAGGGGGAATCTTGCCAGAAGCTCACAGCTCACATTTAGCAAAGAATTAATATGACTGAATTTGACTTTGATCTCTATTTTCAGAAGAGATTTTTTGTCTATTTCACATCCCAAGTGTTTAAAGATTTATATGCACCACCTCCTTTCTCCCTTTTAGGAATCAAGTACTTGTAACAACTATAAAACTGTCAAACCTCTACATCTCAATACTCAACTCCACAGGCCACTACTTACTAAAACTAAAATGATGTTACAAAGATTGCCAAAATGTTATGTACATTAAATGGGTAAGTAATTAGAATCATGTGATTTAATCCATAAAACCATAATCTATGTGAAAATTAATTGGGGGTGAAAGTCAACATCAGCAAAATGAGCAATAGTTGATCAGCTGCCCATTTTCACAGGCAGCTAAGAACATAGAGACAGAAGGAGGCCATTCAGCCCCTCGAGCTTGTACCACTATTCTATCAGATCATGGCTGATCCGCTACCAGCCATTTTGCGCCATCTGTTAATGTTGCATTTCAGTTTACTATAAACCAATGGGCCTAATTGTAAATGATGGAAAAGCAGAATTAAACTTCCGCAACACCACTGAAAATTTCAGAATTCCATATATCAAAAATGGAACTTGGCTGATTCAGTCACCATATGCCAGCGATCTAGTATTAACGTCAACATACATCACGTACATGGGATGCAGTTACTTTTGATGTCTGCAGTGAGAGCAACAGACGGTGCAAAAATTGATCCATTGCCAAATGTCATATTGGCTAATCTGCTCCAATAGATTCCTTCTTTGAAATCACTCAGAAGTATCATTGTTTCTAATAACTAACAGAGCTTTGGTTTCAACGAGAAAGAAAAGCTGAATATCCAGCAGTGACTTTAGAATGATGTTCTAACACAGTGATGCATTTTACCAATCATTGATAGAATGTTATAGCACAGAAATAAGCCATTTGGCCCATCAAGTCTTTGCTAGCATTTTCCTTCAAAGCAACAAACATTGCTTTCCAATGGCTATAAAATGGGTGGCCAATCTGATCCCATCAGTTTCTAACCATGTGATTTGGGTTAACATTGCTCCTCATTTCTCTAGATACAAAATCTAGGATTCATTTTGTCTTTTTAATGGCCTTATCTAGCGTACAAAGATGCATCTGCTTCCTCACTCCATTTTAAATCTTACATTTAAGGTGTATTTTTACTTCAGGCCAAAATGTACTACTTCACAATTTTTTACAGTGAATTTGTGATGGAGTCTGCAGTATGAGACCAGTGGAGGAGCGTGTGAAGACTGTTGTCGGAACAGATGACTTGTTGAATTCTGTTAGGTGCACTGGCTGTGGTTTCAAAGATTGTTTTTTTAGACAGACACTAATTTAAAAGTGAAACTAAAAACGTCAGGTTTCTGGGGAAATTGAAACTGGTTGACACCAGATCAGACAAAGAATCATTTGATAGAGGCAGGTGACTCTAGCTATCCAAGCTCAGTTTTGAAGATTGCAGAGTTCAAGCAGACTGCAGATAGGTTAAATAGTGATGATAGATTGTTTTCTGTGGTTAGTGATGTAAAGGTACAGATGCAGAAAATATTTCTGTGCACACAGAAGGTATTTAGAATGGAGAATTACCTGCCACAAACTGTTATTTAAGCAGAGTCTATCAATTCTTCTAAAATCAGAATAGATATTTGTTTGAAAAATAATATTAAATGATACAATGGAGGATGGATTCGCCTTGTTTGCTGCTTTGAAGAAAAATGCTAGCAAAGACTTGATGGGCCAAATGGCTTGTTTCTGTGCTATAACATTCTATCAATTATTGGTAAAATGCATCACTGTATTACAAAATCATCCTAATGTCACTCCTGGATATTCAGCTTTTATTTCTCCCTGAAACCAAAGCTGCAGAGAGAAAACTGATTCTGGGAATTGGCCATTGGCAAATATGAGTTGCAGCAGCTGTTTTGGTGACTTAAAGAAATACTGGTTGAACTAAGTCATCAAGACTGTCGTGAGCAGGGCCAAGGATGTTCGAGAGGTGACAAGACAGAAAAGTTGAAGGGAAGACTGCAATGCTCGCTATCAACGACATCAGTGTTTACATCTTGGAGGATAAGAGCTGGAAGTCTACCTGAAGAAGTTCAAAATTTTGAAGAACTTTGTGGTTGTTCTGTGCCATCTTTGCTGAGAGGACTGTCCAGTAAATCCATGAGATCTATCTTTGTTGCATCTGATAATTAATGTGTAATCTGTAAACTATATATATTGACCATGATTTGTCTATTGTTTCATATTTAAGTTAGGTTGATTTTGGTTTGATTGTTGGCATAAATTTATAAAAGTGAAATCTTGCCTGTTTGTTTTTTCTATTGGGGTTGCTCAGTAAATTCGATTATTTTGGTTTGTTGATTTCCACGGCGATCCTAACAAACTGCAGCTACCACCCACTTGACCATCCTGCGATCAGTGTGCCTTTGTGTTAACTATTTCACAAAAAAAATGAAGATCATTTTTGAGCATTTCTCATGTCACTGCTCCTATGGATTTTTCTACAACTCTTTACAGTAGTTGAACTATTTGTACCTTGTTTTATAATTTTCACTTGAGATCTATAGGGACCACTTGACTTCACTAAAAACAATGCAATCACTTCGAGCTTATTGGACCATCCAAACCTTTACTTCTGGGTCCACCCTTTCATAATGTTCATGAATTTCCTTGAGCAATTCAGATCTCCAATACCGTAATGAATTAGGGCCTTTTATGGCCACAGATGATTAGTCACATTATAGACTCTAATTGTTTAGAAAGGAATGCTTTAACTTTTAAGAGAATTGTTTCTTGTGAATCTTGCACAATGGAGGATGTCATGAGTAATGGAATTTTCGCATTTATTCCTGCTGTAGTTCAGGAGTGGGTGGGGAATTGTAACTTGGTGTGGATCATAGGAAGAAAATGTTAACATGGTGAACTAATCATGAGTATTGCCTCGGTATTATTCCTGTGAAAATAACTGCTCCACATGCTCAGGACTTGACTTTTAGATTTCCATTGCCAGTGTTCATAAGAGATTAACAGGAAAATAGTTTGAATACTAGAAAACTTAACTCTATATGGAAAGATTCCAGACTTAATGGGGCAGATTTTCAGCTTGCCGCCTAGGCATAAAACCACTGTTG